>NW_009208948.1:37969-86350 GCF_000690835.1 Fulmarus glacialis
TCCTGGTTCCCTCTTTTTAGGTGTTCCTAATCCCGTCTGTTGGGTCTTTAAATACTACTGCACCCTGTGGTGTGCCTTCTGTTGTGGGCGAGGGTGTCCATGTGGGGAACAGCGAGTCCAACAGAGACGTTTTTTCCCTAAAACGTAGAAACACAAGATATGACATGAGAGAGGGAAGAGTTGATGGGCAGACTTGATGATGAAGTTAAAAGAGTCAATCTGATAAACACCGGAGAGACAGCTTCTAAAATTTCACCATGTTTCGGGATTACCACATTCGTACTGTTTACCTAATGAATATTTGATGTTTCCTTCATGTATAGAGTTGCTGTTATCTGATTGGGGTGACGGGAGGTATCATCGCCTTGTAGCTTCTTGTTACCCGTGGGTCTGCTGAATATAACGCCTGGTGGTCCAGCCTGGCTCAAATTAATCTGGTGTCCGTTCATGCAGGAAAGCTATGAGAAGACCTTCCGCAGCTGTCTACTTCACAGAGCCTGGCAGGGAGTTTTCAAATAAAAAAGCTGTCGTTCCTTTCCTGGACTAATATTCAGAATCTACTTGCCCATTTCTAGTGAAACTAATGGATATTGTTAAAACTTGGGCATCTGCAAGGGTTCATAGACCCATAATCCGGGTGGTTCAGGAAATAGTTTTCTCATTGAATCAAGAAAGGAGGAGAAGGCAGATGATCATTCATTTTTGTTTGATTTTGCTTTCTGGTGCAGTCTGAAAAGAGCTAGCCTGAAGATGTTAATTCAGTAAGGCTGTGGCAGTCCTTGTCTGTATTTCTGCAATTTCCGTGGGCAAAATGGGAATGGACATTCCCACGATCACGCACAAGCCCGGCACTGTTGGTGGTAAAGCTCCAGTGAATGACATTTTTATCCAGAGGTTATTTGTTGAATTGCTTACTGGTGTGTTAATAGAAAGGACTGAGCAGAAGGTGGTTGCAGTGTTTGCTTTTAAATGTCTTCGAATTGGTAACATTTTTCTTAAAGTTTTACCTTCTGGAGTCATGTTGCTGCATGAGAATCTCAGCTTACATATATATTACTTTAAAGGAAAAATCCAGCTGTGTCTTGGTCGTGAGGATTAAACTTGAAAACTTAAAAATACAAATGAATGTTGACAAATGTAGACAGATGCCCAGTTGGTTTCTTTTAAAGATGTATATTAATTTTTAAATCTCTTTAATGTCAGTCCCCTTGGTCTTTATAATTATTTTGCATTGTCCTGGCACAAGCACAAAGCTGGAGGGCTGCAGCAGGTACTAGCACTGAAGTAAAGGAAGAGCAGTGCCTGAACCATAGTCCACTAGAACAGGCAAATCTCCTAAATGGCGGTGCTGTTAGAATGGATGAAGTGCTCGGAGGGGGCAGGGCCAGCACTGCTCCAGTATGATTCACGTGACTGTAATACTCATCTTGTAGTAAGAATCCCTCCTACACGTAATTCTGGTGGGACTGAAAATTTCCCAGTAAACCTCTTAGCGGGGCTGCTGAATTGAAAAGAGGAGATGCTTCTTAGGTGGTGAAGCCTGCCTGAACCACAGCATCTCTGCAGTTGCAGCAGGAGCTCTCCAGACTGCTGATGCTCCCGCACCCAGGCGCAGCCTTACGCTGGGTGTCGGATGCTGGTGGGCCAGCGGACCCGTCTGAGCGCTCTCGGTCTCTTGGGATTTGCCTGGGATTTGCCTTCACGTTCAGTATGAATGCACCCAGCACACTGCAACTTTGGGTGAAGCCAGGGATGCGTTTTGTGCCCAAACCAAGTTGGTTTTTACATAAAAGGGGAGCCCACTTCGGAAGCCCCATCCTCCTCCGGGATTGCACAGCTGTGAAAGGAGTGGACCTGGGAAAGAACGGTGCTTTTGTGCAGCACAGTTATGTGTTTAACATAATAAATGTTTATTGTCCTCTGGAGCAAAGGAGCAATAGGCTAAATTATAGCCCGGGGAGGGAAAGCTAGAATCATGAGGTATAGGCTGTTAATTATCTTTTTTTTTAGCTGTCATAATGTACTGGCGTTTGCCTGCAGCTCACCCCTCCCACTGCTCCATTACCTCCACCACCACTATCTCTAAAATATCTGCTTCCGTACCACTGCGCCCTCCTCCTCTCCGGCCTCCCGCTCTTTCATTTGTAAGGCATCTCCGACCTCCTGAGAGATTTGTGACTTCTCTCCCAGCAGCCGCTTATGGTGATAAAGGCCCTCAGACTGCCTCTCTCTGATTAATCAGCCCTCGTGCAGCCTCGATAGGGTGTTAATTTGTAAACTCAGTGGACAGGCAGCCGTGATAAGCCTCCGCAGCTGCTGTGTGTCTGCTGGGGGGATGGGCAGATAAGGCTTCAGCCCTGGGATGCAGCCAAGAAATATTTTGGAGCAGTGAATTAGAAACAACAACAACAAAAGAGCCTTCTGCAGAGGCACTCCTTTGAGGTTGCTGTGGGTAATACAGCAAGTTTCAATAGCAGCGGACACAAGAGCCGCCTTCCTGATAAGCTCCCTGACCCCCCAGCCCAGGAAAGGGCCACGTCAGGATTGCATCCGTAACTGGGAACTTCTGTGGGAGGGCTGTCCGTGTGCCATACGTCCGGGCTAGGAGGACGATGCAGTCTTCTCTGTATCTCGTATATTTATTGCAGTTAGCCTGACCCATTTCAGAGAATTTGATGCTGGTTTGTCAGAGGGCTGTCTGGCAGGACACGTCACCGGCAAAAAAGGGATGGACACAAAGGGCATCCAGAACAGCATCAGCGTCGAATGATTTTTGAGCATCCCCAAATGTTTGCTGTGTGATGTGGTTCACATGAAGTGCTACACAGCGTCTACTACATATCCAGCATATGGATTAAAAATGAGAAGATAGCATTTCCCCTAAGCAGCAGACCATCCTGAGTGCTCTGAGACCACCGAGTATTGCAGTGGTCTGAGAAATGGCAAAGCACGGTGTTAAGCTCTGAAATACCTCAGCAGATTGGAGCAGGCTGCAGTGACAACAGGCATGTATTCTGCTTACCTGTTCAAGGTGGTTATGTCGAATGTTTCTGGTGTGCTCATGCAATCTTCCCTTTTTTATTGAATCAATTATGTTTTCTTCAAAAATTAAAAGGAGGAGATATTTCACTGAGTTTGTATCAGGTCTTTGGTTCAGCTGAATCCTAATGATTCTGCTATTGTTGGCCTCCCTAATTGTTCTAATATTATCTGACAACACGCAACAGACCATGGAAGCGATTCCTTCCCTGTCTGCCAATGCAGGTTGTTATTCAGTACGTTTTTGAACTGCAGCAATTCTCAGACAGACAGTGACCTTTTTATGAAATCAAATGTCTTGCAAAACCCTCTTGGTCTCTGAACTGTGATTTATAGCCATTTGTGTTGGAGAAGGCTGCAGGTGGGATTTGGGTGACACATAATTGGTTAAAAGATAAAATAAAATGAAGGTTGCCCTGCTGGTACAGTGATGGCAGGAGCTACAGGAATGAATTGCTTGGCAGTGCAGAGCCTGGCCCTCCTCCTCCCGCCCTCCGCGTCGGTTGCCAAGTCCTGTCTGGCAGGCCATTACAATGATAAATGCAGGTAGCTGGCAAAGACCACAGCTGAGAGTTTGTTCTAGCGTGCCAAGCCCTGCTTGGCATTCCCCGTTGGTGCCAGCATTTGCACTCTTACTCAGTTTGACGGAAACCAGGACATGAGGTGTGAATTTATGTCCGCATCCTTCCAGGAGAGAGTTGGGATAATGAAATGCCAAGGCAGCCCTGGGAGCAGCAAAGTAATTTGGTAGGTACCAAACAACAGTCTGCCACCTGTCATTTGCAGTGCAGTCCCTGCTCTCCTCCATCACTCTTCCTACAATGCAGCCTTTGAATTATAAGAAGTTTTAGGTAGTTCTGCAAAGAGCGCTCTCCATTCCGTTTGATTTAGTGCAAATAAAAACCCGTATCCCAGCCAAACAGATAGCCTGGCTAGATAGTTTCAAGCTGTAATGACAGTAATACAAGCTGCTATAGTAGTATGTTACACAGCATTCCCAACTTTTCGTATTGGTAGGCAGGTTTTCCCCTACATTGGTAGCAAAAGCTAAATCGGTAGTCAAGTCTGTAGTTGCCTAAGTCAATGTCTGGGTAATGGAAGAATTTTAAATGTGGAGGTCCAGGCTGAAAATCCTGCCTGTTCAGGAGGGAGATCAGCTCTCAGGAAAAGGCATGAGATCTCTGTTGTTTGAGGTGTTTAAAAACAGGTCGCACAAAGCCCTTTTGTAAATCTATAAATGTATCATGGATAATTGTTTTTCACTGACTGGGGCGTGTATCAGTTGCCCTTAACATGGACACGTTGCTGCCTCTGACCTACGGTGAGAGGTGCAAGTGACACCGGGAGAGGACTGTCCTCTGGATGCCATACATAGACCAGACTACCAGTGTGAGAAAACGAAGAGCAACATCTACTTCACATTCTGCTTTTTCTTCTTTTCCGGCTAACCATAACTGGCACTTGCTTGGTGGGAATAAGCCAGGACGTGGAGCATACAAACACGTAGTAATGGGAAAACCAGGGCTGGTTAGAATGGAAAATAGCCAGGAGTGTAAAATCAAGGTAGGTTTTGGTAGCGGTTCGGGAGCTGAGGTTTGAGGGAGGAGGATGCTGAGATACGGACCAAGTGCACCTTAATTTAAATTAGGACATGCAGGCACAATAACATTAATCAACTACTTTGGCTGGGTTTAATGAGGGACAGCTGGAAATTTTCTTTTCTGGTCAGTGTCTGTGCAAACAGCTGAGGGACCTTTTGCAGCTGTATGACCAGCATTGGTGAGGCCCAGGAACTCCCCAGCTTCCTCCCTTCTCCTCCTTTACTAAATTTTTTTTCAGTGCATGTATTTATTTATTTATGGGAGCTGAGCTGGGAAGGAGAGGGAGTTTGATCTTTTCCTTTGGGAGACAGCAACTGCTCAGAGGAAGATGAATCATAAAGCATGGCTAATGGAGGGAGTAGGAAGGGGAAGACTCTGGGCTATAGCCATTCTCCAGGGGCTGGAGGGAGGGTCTGAGAAGAGAGGGAAGAGGAGTTAGCGAGCCTGTGCCCTGAGGCTCTGATAGCAGACATGCTGTAGGTCAGGCATCCCACTGCTTTCGGAGCATTAGGTCACCCTTCATCACGGCAAGAGGCGCATCTGTGCAATAAGCCGACAGACCGCTGCAGCATATGTTTAAGAATTACAGTTGCTGCTTAATCTAAACTAGTTTGATCTATCCAAAAATGATTGTAAAACGATGAGGAACATGCTATAGATTCAAAGGGTGTTATTTTAAGCTTATCACCGTATGCCCAAAAGAGAAGGTCCAAAACAAAACCGTAACGTCGAACTTGCCGAGAAGCAATGGGCTTGGCTCCTCGTTGCCCTGCGCTAACTGAATCAAACTGCCTATACAGCATTTCCTTTGGTGCCTTCCAGTCATTGTCCACTTTGCCTTGCTTTCCATTTGCCATCGTGTAAATTCAGTGTAATTCAGTGGTGAATTGGGACCACTGATCTCTGCTTCTAGGCTCTCTATGGCCTAATTTAATTCTCTGTTCCCAGCCTTGTGCTAGCTTCTCAAAGGGGCTGTTGCAAAAAATAGTCGTGGTTATATAAACAGCTAAGAGAAATAAGTGTTCTTGAAAGAAAAAGTGACGAAGAGAGGAGTGCATTGTGAAAGGCCCTTTCCAGGACTATAGCAGTACTGAATATGCATGTGCTAAATGAATGCGAGGTGGGAACCTAAACAAGGACGTTGCTGTATGAAAGTACAGTCCCAAGAAGCTTTTTGTTTCTCGTGGACCTTCTGTAGAGTGAACTTTCGTGCAAGATAGGAAGACCCATCACTACCTCCCAGAGATGGCCTTGAATCAAAATTGAATGAGAAATATCTGGGGCATTTAAGGCATTGCCATTTCAATAAATAGTTGCCTGCTCAGGGTGTTTGTGCTGCATGTTTCACTGTGACATGTTACGGTGTAGCTAAAGGCACAACTGAGGTTTTAGGATTGTTGCTGGAGATCTGACTGGCATTCATTCTTGCTTAAGCAATATTATTTATTATTTGCATTGCACATCAACAGCCAGAATTTCGTAAGTGATTCTGACCACCTGGAACTAGATTTTTCAGAACAACCTGGTCACCATTCAAGTATCTTAACTGGATTTTCGGAAATGCTCCATACCCGGTAGCTCCGGTCAGGTTGGTGCCCCAAGGGCAGCTGCTGAGTGCTGAGCCCTCTTGAAAGCCCGGGCTATAAATTCTGTGTGAAGGTCTCAGGGGGGAAAGGGGACAGGTGAACCTCTTTGCTGTCAGGAGATAATCACAAAATGCAACGTGGATTTGTAGAAGTCCGGTGTGTACGTATCCCATTCCCTCTTGCTTAATCCCTTACACAGCTGGGTTGTGCTCTGACCCAGCCAGCCGTGTACCACAATGCTGGGTTTTCCTAGAAGGTGTCACAAAAAGGTAGCTCATGTACTTATCACTCCAGCTTTTTTCCCTGTGATAGTGCATGAAATGACTGACTTGCAGGTCTAACTTTTCTTTTGTCTTCTTAATCGAGCTGTGATTTCCCTCCAAAAATAATCCTGGTTTTGAAAAGACTGCAGGTTCCCTTGAAACATCCCCTCACAATGCAGGCAGTGTTACCCGTGGGTTGCTTTTATATCCTGGAATGTGTTGAATACTTTCTTGGTCTTAAGCGTGAATTTTAGTTTGTTTTTTGTGTACGTGTGTGTGATTTCTAGGCTCCTCTTGCACCTTTCCATATGTATCAATTTCCATTTCCTATAGAAGAATCACAACCCAAACAATACGTTCCTGTTTTAGTTATTGTTCTCACATTACTGAATGAAGGGGTCTGGTATGAATGACTTACAGAATCAACTGGAAGCTAGTAAAGCAATACTGACGTGTTGAAATTCTCTGCTAGACAAGTGATCAAGTGGCATCAGAGTGGTAGGTAAAAGCAGGGGAAACAGATCAAAGGGAAGAATGAAAATTGATCCAAAATTTTCAGGTAGTGTCCATGCTTTACGCTGAAAGTTCCGCTAAGTGTACCCAACACTTCTAGTTTGAGAATCTCCTGGAGAAGGGTTTTCTTGAGAGCTTTTTAGTGCTTGCTAAGTTCAGTAACAGTGTGAAAACAGTCTCTCTTGAGACCTGCTCTTGGCTGTCTAGAAGATAGGCAGCCGTCCAGAAATAAAATGTAAACTGTATTTTACTGCCTCCTTTTCTTTCTGCCTACCATACTGGACTCAAATTTGGAGGGAACGCTTGGCTTTTGCCCTGTAAAAAACAGACATTCCAGGTCCCTAACACCATGTGCCCTTGCTCCTTGTGAACCAGAACTGCAGCCTTATTAGCAACTTCCCAGTGTCTTGTGACCAGGCGCCTGAAGTATCAGGCTTGGATCTGGCGTTCTGTGCTCCAGGAGACTGCGTGAAGATCCGCAGAGCTTCTGTTGTTGGAGATAAGGAACCATTTTATTCCCAGTTAGCCATTTTATAGGCTACAGAGCAAGGAAGGGAAAAAAAAAAAATTACTGTGAGGCCTGA
Organism: Fulmarus glacialis; assembly: GCF_000690835.1. NCBI lineage: Eukaryota > Metazoa > Chordata > Aves > Procellariiformes > Procellariidae > Fulmarus > Fulmarus glacialis. The sequence goes on from NW_009208948.1 coordinate 45,556, forward strand.
CATAGTTTATAATGCTGTCTCTGTCAGATGATGTTGCTCTGTTATATATAATCATTAAATTATTAATCTGTAAAAGCTCTTACACCTTTCAGCTGCCCTGGGTTAGTGGGAACCAGGATGAATGAGGCATGGACTTCATTATGCGTCACTGTTCACCTTCAGAGGAGAAGGTGTGCTACATCCTTTGTGGTTACCACCTTATATTTGGAGGAGAAAGCTGCCTTTGCTAAGCTTTTAGTGCTGAAAATTGAATCAGTGTTTATATGTGCTAGGTTCAAGGGGAGGAAGGATGAGGGACTGGAGCACCACTCCTCTGCTTGCTCTTCGCAAAACAGAAAAGGATAGAAATGTTGTTTTTCTCTGCAGTGTGTTCAGCCTGGTTTCAAACTGTCACAAAACTGGGTGGAGATGCTAGAAAAGAAAGAAAATCAAAATGGGACAGAGAATTGCTAACTTTGTTGAATAAACCACAAAGGGGGACCTGCAAGGCTTGGTGCAGATCTTAGCGTGTCATCGAAAGGGTGCTGGGTCTTAAAAGTTTCAGCAGTGTGAGGCTACCTCAGAAACTGTGCTGCTCTCTGAAATCACTTGTGTGTATTTTGCTTTTGGGATAGATGTTAGATAAGCTTAAAATGCAAAGGTTGTTACTGGGGGTGAGGGTGGGACTTCGCAAGCAGCAGCTTTTATGAAAACTCGCCTGTCTTGGGCTCTGCTGCGGCGCTCCATGGGGGAGGGAGATGGGCAGCAAAGGTACAAGGAAGGCTAGAGGTGTCTTTTGGCTGTGAGCTTCAGGCTGGGGATGTGTCTCTGCCTTATGCAGAGCAACAAAAAGGAATTTGGGGGCAGTGAAAGACTTGAGGGGTTCACGGAGCTGCTCCAGCTGCCCTCGTCCCCGAGGTGGTCCTTCAGATGGAGACAGGCAGAAGGCAATGAGAGGGGGGAAAAAAAGGAAATTTCTAGTTTCATTTTGTAATCAAAAAAAGTGTGATTTCCTGGGATGGCTTAAACCCTTCCGCATAAAGGCCTCCAAATGCCTGGTTTTGCTCACAAGGGAAGAATTCCACTTTTTTTTTTTTTTTTTAAAATCCCTTCTTAAACATACGCAAATGATTTGCTTGAAACAGCAGAAAAATTGGGAGGGGACTTGTTTTAGCAGATGCATTGGTCTGCTGGATTTTTTCACTCATTAGTGGGCTCCCTCAGACACATAGGTTTTATTGTATGCTTCCTTTAAAGGGTGACTGATGGAATTGAATGATGTATTCAGGCTCTTCCTCCCCCAGCTTCCCTCCTGCCTTTACAGCAGCTCGCAGAATATCCTATAGCACAGGCATTCACTGTTTCAGAATAGTGCTCATGCCAAAAACTGCTCAGATCTGGAGCTAGAAATCACCAGAAGTGAGAGCAAAAGTTACTGTAAACTCTAGGTGTGAAGGTTTGTGTCTGTAAACTGTGGCTGTGATGTTGAAAACGCTGCTCGGTAAATGTTGACTCTGATTGTTGAAGGCGGTGCCACATACTGATATCAGAAGACTGAGCAATAATCCGTGTGTTGTACTTTCTCTTAAAAGTGAATTTTCTTGCTTGACTTCCTTTAACGTTGTTTTTATATAGTCTGGACCTGTAGCACTGAGATCTTTAGCTCATGATTAAACAGTGCCAGTCTATATTAAATCCTTGGTACTGAATAACGCAGAAGGGAGTGAGCTGGTGGTTGCCATAAAGCGGTGTCAGCAGGACCCAACTTTCCAGACCAGGCGAAGCATAAAGCTTCTCCCAGCTGGGGTGGCTGCTGCTGCCGCAGCGGGTGCTGCTGCTGGCAGCTTGCTCCGGACAGCACCCCAGGAAGGGCAGCTCTCCCGAGCAGGCTGCCGGCGAACGGGCTCCTCTCGTGGGCTGCACATCCCGCACCCCGACATCAGAAACCGGCACTTAGGATTTGTGGCTCAGCTGCCAATTTACTGCTTTGGCTTTAGTGTGAGCCACGCCAAAGTTTCATTGCCTATAAAATGAGGGAATCTTACTTATCCACCTGCCACGTGTCCTAGTGCTTCTGGAGTGCTTTGAGGCTAGGTCCTGGCTTTGTGTAAGCTGCTAGTATGGGTGAGTTCCCAGAGCCTGCAGATGTGTTCTGCATCCGTGGTGACTTTGTGTTGATTATAAGTGAAAAATCTCTTAACAATGGGTTGTAAATTCAGAGTTGGCTGTCAAACGTTTTATGCACCACTGTTGTTGCTGCTGTGTGACGCTGTTACACTTTCTTTGCAAACCAGCCTAGGCAAAACCTTGTTTAATCCTGGTTCTTCCTCTCTTTAATCCATGCAGTGAAGGGATCGTGCAGGTAACTAATTTTCCCTAAGATTTTAGGATCCTTTTGCTGAGCTGTGTAACGATCATACATGCCACAGCTACACGTGCAGCTTTGTCGTGGACATGATTCAGAATTTCTTTCTTACGTGTCTCAGCCTCAACCTATTTTTCATGTTGTTTTCCCTCTCTTTTTTATGCATTTGCATTAAGTAAGACATTCAGTGCTTGCAGTGCCACTTTCCTTAGAAATAACATTAATAGATCACTCTTTCTTGCTTCTTACTATATCTCATGCAGATCTTCTTGCATTTTACTATTTGTTTTTTTCCTTCTGAGTCATCATTTAAAATATATAACAATAATACAATTCATAGTGCTCTTTATCATGCAAATCTCCCAAGACACCTTAGAATAAAATCAATAAAATCAAAAAGAAAATCAACTTAGTTCAGCCACGTGTTGAATTAATTCATTGTTTTTAAAGCAGAGCCAGGGGAGAAAGGCTTTTTTCACTTTCAATATCTTTTGCTCTTCAGCTTTGTACTTCACCCCATTTTATTCGTGCAGCAGTCAGTGCCAAAACGTTGATGATATTTTCAGCTATACGGTAGTAATGTTGATCATGCTCCCTGCTCCCAGACCAGCTTTGATTCTGTAGAGGCTACTTGCTATTTTATCAGATAGCGAGGAGGAAAAGCTTATGCTGAAATAGGTTTACTGTTTGATATCAGTGGGGGGAGGGAAGGAAGCCATCAAATTAACTCATAAAAGCTTTATTTACGATGAATGGACTTTTTTTCCCTGTATGTCATTATCATCTTGTCTGTAACCCAGTGACCCTGATTATCATGAAGCTGTTTACAAGGTTTAGGTTAATTGGATTTCTTTAACTATTTCCCAGAGCTGTGAGGAGCACAAACACACTGCTGTGGAGTTCAAACGGCATAGTGCAACCCAGTTTGCAAGGAGACCGGCTTCTTCCAAGAGGAAGTCGTTTTATTTCATACTCAACTAAGTGCATAGCAGCATGTACCTATCATTTGGCATAATATTAAATAACACCCTCTTTCATACAGATGTGTTCAGTTGCAACTTGTGTTTCCAGTACACAAATTACATTTTGCATGTTCAGCAAGAAATGAGCTTATTTTCAATGAGAGAGGCTTTGAATTTTTTTTTTTTTATTCAGCTTGATAGCAGTTTCACTGGTTTTGTTTTTATATGAGGAATCATGGATAAAATAGCTGTGCATTGCATGGCTGCCTAAATAAACGAGACAGGAGGATATAGCTGGGTGAGATCAGGACAGTACTTGTATACGCTTTGCTTTCATCTTCTTAGGATGCATGCTTATTTTTTAATGGCACAACATTGCACCCTCCAGGTGCAATGTGTAATTGCAGGTCTACAGATAACCAACTTGTTTTATGAGCTATGTTTTTGTGAACAAGCCTCCCTAAATTCTCCTTTAGTATTACTCACCCTCTTTTTCTCTTTCTTTTTCAGGCTTCTGTAGGCTCTGAGAAGCTGTTCTCCCCTGCAGCAAATAAAGGTAAGTGATCTGCAGAAATGCTTTCCTTATCTTAGAGCAAGAGATTTGAGTTGTGAATCCATATTGTGTGAATAGCAGGACATCGGTTTTGCCAGCGCCTTTAATTTTGCCACACACATTGTCATAAAGATCTTGTGATGATTAAGCTAAAATTTAGAGCTGCATTGTCTCAGTGTGGGGTGGGACTTCTTCCCTACCAGTCAGATTTGTAACAAATGTCTTAGGGAGAGGGATTACTGACAAAGAAGAAGTCAGCCGTTACTGTAGGGGGTATGCTTTTCCCTCTAATACAATCAAATCCTCATTTCTTTTAAACAAATCAATATTTCAGTGTTTTCTGTATTATCCTTACAAGGGCTTGCGCATCCCTCTCCTGCCAGTGCGCACAGAGCGTTTGAGGCTGTATGTTCTCCAAAACGAGGTGGAAGGTGCTCAGCGCGTCGCAGGGTTTCGGCTCGCAGCTCCCACTATTCCTATTAATTGAGAGTTACCTGTGATACGCACTGGGTGTTGCTAAGAGACTGCGCTGGTTCAGATTCCCCTTGGGAGGTACAGTGACATATCTCTAAATACGCCAAGCCCTCCTTTGAGGGCTCAGTAAAACAGGGCTACTCCAGTTTTGTGTGTTCCCGGGGATAATCTCACCGAGACGGATACTGGGCAAAAATACTGAAGAAATAGCCTTGGAGAGGGCGAAGTGTGGTACATAATGGAAAGCATTGCACTGGGAATGGTTCCACTTTATCATGCGAGGAGGTTGGTGGTGTGGCTCTGAATGAATTGTCAGGTCGTGTGGCTGTTCTGCAGGTTCCCAGCATTGAGCTGCAGAATAAAAGCAGTTCAGAGCAATAATGAATACTAGAGACGTGCAAATACCCCAAAGAGGGGAGATGAGGCCCATTAATAAGAAGTGATGAAATAACCTTCTTGCATTATTTCAAGAGGGCCAAGAAAGGAATAATTTGCAGTTGTGTAGGAGTAGGTGCTGGCCATGGAAAGGCGTTTTGGTGGTTGTGTGCTCCATCACCTGGATCCAGGCCCGGTTTATAGCTGGACTCTTTAGCAGTGGTAAGTATTAGGAATTCTCTTTCTTTCCAAGCTTTGCAGATTTTCAATGCCAAATGTGGAAACCGATGACAAGCCCATTATGTTATTACATTTGCAGATATTTTTATGAAAGTATGCAGCTTTATCTGGGGGAAGGAGGGAAGTTTAAATAAATGGTGGGGAAGAGCATTTCTCTTCTCTCAGCCTTGGCTCGCTGATAAGGCAAACCAGATTGCCCATACGGCACTGCCTCAGCAAAACAAAAATCTTGCCATCCTGCATAAATGCATGGCACAGAGATCTGCTGGAGAGGCTTATGTTGAAGCGTTAGCAGCTTTGTTGGCTCCTCCTCGTGCTGAAGCCTGAGATCCCCCCACCCCTTCATATCACAGAGCAGCTCAGCAACATGAGTTTTCAAAATACCTCCCTATCAGGAAGTTAAATGTGTGAATGCCTGTGAATTTGCTGTCTTGAAGTTTGTGTTCACTGCTGTTTATATCCCTGTAACTTAAGACTGTTCCTGTTTGGTTTACTGTGGGTGTAGACATTGCCAGCTTTAGGAAGCTTTGGGTTCAGATCGTGATTTTTGTCTCGGACTTCTCTTTTACCCTGGCCCTGTACCGGTGGAGCCTTGCTGATTGGCATGGGCTGCGATCGCAGGCAAGCTCTACTGGGGGCTACCTCAGCGTTTGGCACTTGCGTGGAGAGGTGAGAGAAATTTGCCTCGGCGAGATTTTATGCAGAAACCCAAACAGCACTAAATTCTACCCCTCACCCTGTTATCACTCACGCAACGCAAGAGCCAGATTTGTCTCTCGCACATGCAAATGAACGCTGCTCCAACACGACCAGGCTCGGTGATGCCATATGGCCGGGAGAAAGTGACTTTCAAAGCACTGCGCTTAAATTCCTTTTGTGAGATAAGAGCGTTGATTTAAGGCCCGTGTTCTCCAGGGCTGGAGCCGTGGTGGCTGCGCGGGGAGGGGGTTAGCTCAACACGGTTTCCTGATGGGCACACGCGCGGCACGGCACGTGCTCGTCCTCTCCCGTGGGCATTTGCGCTGTGCCCTTCTTTTGTAAGCACTTGCGGCCTTTTTGGAGAGATATTAACTAGCAAATCTGCAGCATCCAAGCTACAGCTTTTATTGAAGGTAACCAGGCTTTTAAAACACAATAAAGTGGATTCATTGTCTGGTGCAACTCCCCCTGTTCCCACAAACTTTCCCTGGGGATGTGTTTGGCCCTGCGTATTTGTTTCATGCCATCCTAGTTTATCAGCAGCTTAGCAATGCAATTAAGTATTAAGATAGACGGGTTTCGCTTATTTGAGGCTGGAACAGCTGTAAAACGTAACCTTTGACCATATTTCACAGCTCCACAAAAGGCCTGAGGGGCAGCATCTTTTGTCTGGGGCTCTCTGGGTGACGTTTGTCTTCGCCCCCTCCCTGCTGGGGCCGCAGAGGCGGTGGTGCTTCTCCTTTTGACACCAGTTCATCTGCAACAACAGATGCATGGCGTAGATGTCCACTTCGGGGACCGGTCGCTATTGTGCGGCGGAGAGAGGTGTCCTGACCCGGGGTGACCTCGGTAGTCACAGCTGTGAAATAGGCTGAATGGGGCACTTTGAGCTTCCAGGAGAAGAGGAGATTAAATCCTCTGTGTAAGGAAATAATAATTAAAAGTAAAAGCAGAGAATCCCTGATCTGCTGTGCTGACAGGTCTTTGTTTTCTGACGCAGAAAAGCATTTGTTTAGCCAACTTGTCGCTGCAGCACGGAGTTACAAGGGCATTTGCTGCAGAGAGCTGGTTGTTACATCCTCCTGGTGAATAAATCGATAAACAAATAATAAAGGTCTGTTTGCTCTCTCATGCAGCTCCTTTCTCACAGGAATCTCCCAGCTTTTTCTGAAGGGCAAGTGCCATGCAGGGCAGGGGAGGCATAAGCGAAAGCCGGATCCGTCCGTCTCCAAGTGGGTGGATGAGGCGGGGGGAGTGCTGGTGGTTGGTAGGAGGGCGGGCGCGTTGTCCGTCTGGGGAGGTTAGAGGAACGTTCACCCCCGAGTCACTGGAAGGACCTCCGCCTGCCTGCTGTGACGATATTTTTAAGAGTGTGTGGGGTAGGATAGTTTGTATTTTAAGGACTTGAGTGTTGCGTTCCTGCTGCTAGCTCCCTCCTGCAGTGGGCTTCCCTGATGGGTCTGGCTGGGGGCCGTTGAGCCTTCTCCTAACTCTCCTTGCTCCAGACTTGCTGTATGCCAGGGAAAGCGGGAGAGGTGGTGCCTTTTCTACCACAATAACCTTGCAGCTGCGGCCTGGGAGACCTGCTGAGCACCCAGCATTTGAACCCAGGACCACTGTTGGGGTTAGGGTGAAGCAGGTGTGTTAAAGTAGATGTTTCCCAAATGGCTTTAGCATTGGCCAAGGACGAGGAAAACTCCATTGCAGAGTAAGTGGAGGCTGGGCAGCAGCTAAGGTGTCTCCATTCATAACCCCGGGCAGCCGTGGGTGTGGAGGTGCCGCCTGCGAGATAAAAGGGGTGTCCAGGAGCCCCCAGGGCATCAGCCGAGATGCCCACGGAGGAGCCAGTCCCAGGGGACATTGGGCAGCAGTGAGGGGACAAGAGCTTTGAAGTTTGTTGAATCTGATTCATTGCTCCTATCTTTGGATCAAAATCAAGCTGGACACAGAGGGAGCAGCGTAATCCGTCCAGCTGGTGGCACGGAGCGACTGGCCGGGACCCAACTCTGCCCCGGGCTGCTTGGGGATCGCTGAGCTCCATGCCTTGATTTCCCCCTCCTGCAAAATGAAGACTAATGCTTGTCAGCCAAGTGCACTGAGAGACTTAATTAACAAATGTTTATCAAGCGATTTATCAAGAGATCCTTTTAATGAGAGATTCCATAAACAGTGCAAGGCTTCATTTTCATAGCAGTAATAAATGACAGTGAAAATAAGTCTTATCCTTCCCCCACATATGCACCCCCCAGGAAAAAAAGATTGCTTACCCTCCACTCTTGCTTCTCCCTGGGTTTCTAGGCAGAGGGCTTTGAAGTGCTATCTTTCATCATGAACTGTACACATCCTCAAAGCTCTAAAGCTCACAGCCTGTGTCTTATCCCTCTGACAAGAGGGAGGCAAGCTTTCTCGGTGTGCAGGTCGTAATTGTCAGCCACGGGATGTGCCGCAGCCACCCGCCCCAGCGGGCTAATGCAGCTTATGGTTCTTTGAAGTTCCCTCCCTTTATTTTCTGTCCTCTTGACCACAAAACTGTGCCTTGGGCCAGCAAGAGAGATTTCTTGTTCAGAGACGACACCGAGCCCTGACAAGCACATCTGAACCAGAGAAGAACCCTTGTTCCTCTGAGATCGCTGCTCCGTAATGTTGTTGCCTTAAGGGGACTGTCTCTCCTTTTTCTCTCTGCTGCTTCTCTTCCTTTTTTTTTTTTATTTTAAATTCAGCACTAAACTGTCACACTAAATCATTTTAAAAGCTGGAACTACAAAACCTCCCATGTAGGACATGCTGTTAAAAACTGATGGTTATTACTGTGAGATGGGGTGAGAGGGGAAAGGAGGGGCAGCGGGGCAGGGGCAGGACAGGAGGGCAGCAAGTCAGCTCTCCAGGAGGAACCTGTGAGTGCCCGGTGAAGCAGAAAACAACCTGAAGGCGGCTGAGCTCAAAATAACATGCTTGGCGCAGGTTTGCAGCAGCACAGCTTAATGGTTGCTCACAGGGGAATCGAGAGCCCAGTGTCTCCTGTGCTGCTTGTGTGCTTTGCCCTGCCTCTGGTCCTGTCCCCCTGGCCCTCTATCTCCAGTTGTCAGGGTCACAGACTCCCTGTCCGGGCTGGGACAGCATCTCCTGTAATCGGGTTCACCTCTCCTTCAGGGCCTCTACCTTGCTGTGCCAGGGTGGAGAACTTTCCATCGCAAGGAGGTCTGCATAGACACAGAGCAAACAAGTCTCACAGCACCCGATCAGGCAATTAGCTGTGTTTTACATGAATGGGGTCAGGAGAGGAATCATAAATTTCCCCAGTTTTCTCGCGTGGGGTCCACACGGGGTCTGAGATGCAGGAAGAGCAGAGATGCACCTCGTCTCTTGATCTCAGTTTCTTCCCGAGGTTCTTTTTGATGAGGTTACTGTCTCGTGTGTGATTACTGCACAGTCGGTGAACTTGAGAGGGATGATAATTTACAGCTGAATCTTTGGACAAGAGTCCACCATAATTACAGGCATGCAAAAACTTCCACAGCAGCATTTCTAATAATAAATACAATAAGTAATGCATTTATTTGGATAGCAGCCACATTGCTATGATTTATACAGTGCTCAGGATGCTCTGCAGCTGCTCTACTCCCCATGTTGCATCTCTTGCGATTTTATCACAACCTTGCAATATTCAGTGTTCTTCATGAAACCCAGGCCCTCAGAGGATTGTACACAAAGCTAAGCTTTAATTTCATTTTTTAAGCAAGACTTTAGTCTTCCTGGCTACAGAGAAGAGCCTGGAACTCTGATTCTTCTGTGCTTCAAAGCACAGTCAAAAAAAAGCCCAAATACTTTGTTTTTAACCTCGTTTTAAAGATGGTTTGTGATTTGTAAACGCTTGGGGGGTTGGCAATACTGGATACCCTGCACTACTGCTAAATCCAGCGTGTGAGCCCATCCCAGCATCCTCTTTTAGAAAAGTTATATCTAATTTTGTCACTGCCTGGATGAGTACATTAGCTTTCTTGCATAGGCATATATATAATTATAGAGTGGCCTGAGAAGGAGGAGGGCTTTGATTTTCAAACAGCAGGTAACCGAGATAATCACCCAAGTCGCAGCCAGTTAGCCACATTTCAAAACAAAGCCAAACACAGAAACTAGTGCAGTAAGTGCAGTCTTCCAGTCTTCTTGCAGTTTTCTGATTTTGCAGGCTCTGGAAAGCTCTCAGCCTTCTCTTTGGGAATGGGAACATACTGTCTCCCGTTAGCTGCGTTATGTGTGTTTATTAGTAGTTCAGCATATAACCATCCCTATCCATAGCAGCTGTCTGTGAAAATATGATGGACGAGTAGGAGAGACAATTCACCTTAACCACGCTGTCCGTTTAACTTCGTAAAACTCAGTTAGACTGCAAAAGTGGATAATTTATTAACTGCAACACAAATTGAGTGCTATATGCCTCCCAAAGTTAGAGCTGCCTCGTGCAAGCGGGCAGGTTTTGCTTGCACCGTTTGCCATGCGGTTTGCACAGCTATCTCCGGGTTTGTCTCCCTCAAGTGAGCCAGCATAGAGCTTTCTTTGTAGCTTCAGGCTGCAGCCAAGAGAGTTGAAAAGTTGAATTATAAACATTTCCAGGCCTTCTGGTTGGTGTCTTGTGTTTTGTTTTGTTATTTTAAGGATGTGGGGTATGTTGCTGCATTCCTGTCAGTGGGATTAGAATGAATAGAAGCAATACTGTAGGAGATAAAACGTGTTTAATTATTTATTTGAGTATTACAGACTGAAATTGCTTTTTGATTTAAAGCATCCAAGTCATGGATATGTTTTTGGAGTAGAGAGAGGCACGCAGAAACATATATATGCACAATTACCTAGGGTAATGTAAGAAGTCTCTTTGCTCAACTGCCCTTCCTCTGCAGAATTTGTTCATTTCCTTAAAGATTTTAAATTTCAAATGCGGCTTTGTTAAGTATCACAGAAAGCTAACTGCATGCTGTGCCTTGCCCACCAAAACGTAAATACAATAAATCAAGTCTTCGTTGTATAAATGTTATGAAGTGGGTGGTTTATTTTCTTTAATTATACTTTTTATTTAAAATAAACTGTAAAAGCAAAATAATATATATCCTGAATGCTCCAGCACAAACTCACATTGATTGAGTAGGCACATTCTAGCTTTTCTCGGTTCATGTGAAAGTAGATAAAAGGACCATCAAACTGTAAATCAGAAAAAAAAAAAAAAGAAAGAAAAAATAATTCCTTCCAAATGCGTGTAGTAGTTTACATTGCCCAGACTTTTAAAGGATGGTTGAAAGATACCATCTTTTTACTCCTTGTTTATAGTTTGCGTATCTGTTCTCTTGAGGAGCGAAAGCCAAGCTGGTCAGTGTTTCCAGCTGCTGTCCCTGACGGCAGGATGCTGGTACAGGTTGTATCTCAGCACCAGAAGGATGCTGTAGGGCGATGATGTTAAGAGCAGCAGTTGCAACCCCCACAAAGCTATCGAGTCTTCTCGATTCTGCTTTTAAAATACCCGAGAGACCTCATGTTTTATTCATGTAAGATTTTGTAAAGTGTCAGTTTCTTAAAAAATTAAACACTGGGTGTAAACCTGATTCGTATGGACTAGCACTGCAGTGCGGGGCGAGGGGAGGTGTCTGGACCTCTAGTACAGGTCTGAGCACACCATGGCCACCACGTCCCCATTTAAGTCACTCCTCATGAAGGAGGGTCCTCCTTTTCTTCAGCCCCCCTTGACCTGTGCTGGAGGTGTGCGCCATGCTGCACAAAGCCGAGGTTTGTGCTATGTTTTTTAAGCTCTCTGATGCCCCTTTCCATGCCGCTCTCCACCCCATGCTCTGTGTTTCTGATTCGGGGAAGCAGTTTGACAGGTTACCGATGGGCAGCTATCCTGTGCTGTGTAATAGCCCATTAGGGACTCCCGCAGACACGGTAACCCCGTGCTCGGTGCAGGTCACCAGCATAAAACAGGGCAGCCTGAGGATCGACAAGTAATTTGACAAGGCAGTGGGGGGTAAGGAGGCTGGTGCAGGGGGGAACTGGATCTGACCCCAGGTCGGCTTGTGTTTCCTTCTGGGCAATCAATGGGAGTGATCAATGAGACCAGGGCGTGCTGTTTAATTGCAAATGGATCTGGTTACTCTTTTGTGTGCGATGCTGCCGGGGTCTGTAAGTCCCAGCGAGGCCCCAGCCTCCAGCAGCGGAGACTTCAGGAAAAGAGGATGCTGTCAGCATCTCGCTGCTTCTCCCTCTCCTCTCACCGCCCCACCAGAGACCGAGGCCTTCCTCCCGGGACAGGGACATGGCTGATGAGCAGGACCCTGCTGTCCCAATCAGCCTGTGTGGCGAGCAGTAGTAGTTCACGCTATGTTTCTGGTTTTTTGTTTGTTTTTTTTTTTTTTAATATTCATTTGAAATCACTGCTGTAAGTGATGCAGCTCTCCGGTCCTGTCCCACGGGAGGGGAGGAGGGAGGCCAGGTTCGGGGCTTGCTTTCAGCCACAGGGTTCCTGCCGTTTTCTCCTTTAATAACTGTGCTAGCCATGCACGCATGTGCTCGCCACTTCTCTCACCTCCGTGCTTCGCTGACCATCCTTCCTGCTAACAAGGGCTGAACACAGTTCCCCGTGGAGCCTGTTAATGTTGCTGCCGAGCTGCCCGGGGACTCACAGCGTGAGGCTTTCCTTCCATCTCCGCTGCTCTGTGCGCTCGGCCCCGGCTCCCGGGCTCGGTTCAGCCAGGTAAAGCCATACTGACTCCATTGACTTCACTGGATTTATTTGGCTTTACACCGATGTATAAGAGAGCAGGACTTGGCATAGTGTTTGTGTTTGCATGTCTGTGTTTCTGAAAAGGATGCTTGTTCTAGTTTTTTGGTTTTTTCTCCAAACAGTAAATATTTTCTTGTAAATCGCTGGGACAGAAAAGTGACTGCAGTGCTTTTAGTTCATTTATTTGCTTTAAATTGATGGCAGAGTCTTACAGGAGGTAATAGGAAATTAAAAGCTTTCTATACTTTTTTTAACCATCCTGCAAAATTTATTGCAGAATTATATCCCTGCTATGGGATTCTTGTCGGACAGTTCAAAAAGCCTGTGGAAAGGTTCTCGTTGCCCATTAAATTTTAAAAGTTATTGAAGTAATTTTTATGGAACCCTATTAAGTTTCTGAAGAAACATATTGGTTTCATCACTAATAAATTCTTTAAGGCTTATCCATAGGGGAATAGTCAGACTTCAAGATCTCTCTCCAATGAAATGGACATTAACCTTTTGCCTGTTGGAGATATTCTTAAAAGGTATCAGCAAGGTGAGCAGCAAAGCCAGGAAAGCCTGATTGCGCCAAAGTACATCTTCTAGCACTGTGAGATGGTGGGTTCTTTGCCAGTCAAGCCACTAGAGTTTGGGTGGAGATTTTGGAAAAAAGGAGGAGTCGGGTTTATTTAAAAGGTGAGGAGGAAGAAGATTGCAGATGGATCTATACAGATGACTCCCAGTGCAGGGGTTAAACTGAGACCCCGGCATCTGGTTCTGAGCACCATTGTGTTCAGGAGAGGTGCAGCCTTGGAAAAGAAGGACGATGCAGTGTGGAAGTCCCCATTTCTCAGGCACTCCTGATGCTTTCAAAATAATATAAAATAATGTGTTCACTGTGCTTTTCCACTGCATCCAGAAAAGCACATGGAGACTTCCTCCCAGTGAAAGTATTAAGCTGGCTTTGTGCTTAACTTAGCGCTCACAAGCGCCTTTCGTATGCGAGCACAGAGCCACCTGATGAAAAGCGAATGGGCTAGGAGGGAAATAAAATTGTCTAATTGCCAGTTTCCTTCAATTCCGCTCCCTCTCCCATTTTGCATAAAGGAGGCTATTTAAGTCTCAGCTGGAGTGAGGTTTGGTAGTAAGCAGACATCTATGAACCTGCATCTGCTGCTGGTGTCTGCTTAGTTTGTTCTGTATTTCCATATTTATTGATGATCCAATTTTGAGAGAGATCTGTCTCCTGAACGCTCCCTGTCTCGTGGCATGAAACCCATGGAAGAAGTGTTTGTCCCTTCAGGCCCATGAGTCCTTGTCCTTGTGACATCTTGGGAAGCGTAGGACCAGGCAGCATCGCCAAAGATCACATGAGAGTTTGGAAACCCAATCTCAAGCTGCATTGACTCGTGAATGTTAAACTGCAAAAGCAAAGCCAGAGCCCGCTCCCTGGGAAGCTATCCACAAAGCAGGGTGGCAGAAAAAGGCCAGCCTTGTTGGATGAAGCAGCTAACATTTTAATTTTCTCAGTACTATGTGATTTGGCTTCCAAACAGCTAAGCTGTCCCCAGCCAGTTGCTTTCCTACGTGGCTGGCCGTCTCTGGGCACAGCGAGAGGCGCTCACAGTGCAAGCTCTGCAGAGACAACCTGATTTAATACAGGCTTAATGGCTGGAGGAAGAAATTTACAGTGTGAGCATTGAATGTTTATACAATAAGGAACATTGTCATTATTTTTATTATTGAACCGGCCTTTAAAACTGAGCTAGAAACCTGAAACCAACAACTAAAATATGTCCATTACATTCTGTACTGATCAATTTAATAACCAAAGTGGAGCAGATTATTTTATACCTTTCATTGGATCAACGAACAAATTCTCTGAGCATAATGTACCTTTTGGCCTGAAATATTCTTGTGTTACAGGCCGGTCTCTGGACCCTTTATGTCATTCCAGCAGTACATGCTGTAAAGCAGCCTTAAGCAGACGTCTGAGGACTCCCTACTGACAGTGGCAGTGTAGTCAGCCAAGCTTAGTCCTAAGGCCAGGGCAGAAAAGGGCCCAACTCCAGTGGTTGTGAGCAGCAGAGCACCCTTTTGCAAGCCATGGAGGCGGGAGGAATTCAGAGACACTCTAAAGATACTCCAAATGGTGGTGTGAGCTGTACCAGGAGCTTAAATGCCCCTGAGAGCCTGTGTCAGTCATCTCAAGACTGGTCCAGTGAGAAATGCTGCCTGGGCTACACCGCTTGCTGTCTCCCCCAAGAATACCATTGTTTTAAACTAAGAATAGGCCAGCATGGCTGCATCCAGACCCAAATGTGAAAATACTGCCGCAGAAGCTCTCCTTTCCTCCCGTCCCTTCCCCTCTCCTCCTGACAGTTGAGCAGGACTGGGTCCAGGTCTTTGGCTCAGACCCTTGCCTGCTGCATACATTTCCTCTGCCAAATGGACACAACTATAAACCTCTTTCTGCATCATTTCCTGCAGGCCTGTACTAAACATGCCACCCAGGTGTCCCCGTGTAAAGCCACTTCTTGCGGAGTCTGCTTCTGTTGCTGCTGGCGGGCTTGCCTTCGCATGCTCACGGCAGGACTCCCATCACAGTGTGTTAATTTTAAGCAAACAAAGAGTGTGTTGTGATTTGGGAGGGTCTTTCCCATCAGGTCATATCAGAGTTTCTCTTAAAAGGGAAGGCTGGTTTTTGTTTTGGTTTATTTTCCCTTTTCCCCTCTTCTAATGTGATCCCTGCAATTTTGTTTTTACTGAAATATTGACTGGCAGCATTGCAAATTGCCTGCATGCAGACAGGAGCTTGCCAGCACTTTCTTACTCAGCTAGCCGTCAAGGTTGTGGATTCCACCACAAGCAGTGCCAGGAAAGCTGTTGATCAAAAATATTCCTAACATCTGTGAGTTCTCTCCATCCAAATGAGATGTAGTTACATTCTCCTTTTCCCCACGCTCCTTCCGAAGTGTTGCTTCAGACACCTAGAAAGCCCTGGTTGCAAATCATAAGCTGATCTCCGTTTGATTTGCAGCTCCGTTTCCAACTGTTGAAATCCAATATAAACTCCAAAGTGCCCTTCCCCCAGTCGTAATACGTGAAAAATATCAGCCTCCAAACGGAGAGCAGACAGGGCGCGTTTCTCTGCCCCATAACTCATTTGATCCAGATGCCGTCCCATGCTGTCTATAGCCGCTGTGGTCACAAGCCAACAAGGCAGGTCTTGTGAGAGCGGCGGCGGGAGGAGGCAGCTCGGAGCAGGCTCCCAGGCGTGCCCGCAGCCGCGCACACGCACGCGTGTGCACGCACGCTGTTCTGCCAGCGCAAGGGGGGGACTGGGGGCGGGGGGGAAGCCTGATTTCCCTTCCACCCTGTTCCTACCACCACCACCAATTCACAAGCCAACTATTAAATAATTAACGTGCCCAGTGGGGCAGGAGGAATCAAAAGCTGTTGTGTTCCTAAGTTTTCTCTGGCTCCGAAAGGCACGGCTCGCTGTGTATTCTGGCACCTCGGAGCGGGTTTTCCTCCCTCCTTCGCCTCCCCCTTATTATCCCGTATGTGTGCTGGAGAGGGAAGTGGCGTTCCCAGCCCAGCGGGGGATGACTGTTATTTCAGACTAGCAACAGGGGAAAAGGAACAGCCTGTTGCCTGATTGATGTTTGTTTTTTGTGGACAGACACCAAAGGTTCATTAGAGAGGGAAGGTTTGGGAGGAGGGGGGCGGCGGCGGGGGAGACGCTCGCTCTTAAGGAACTATTGTACCCCTGTGCGCTAACCTGGCTCTGCACTTTCTTTGACTTCTGTGAATGTCTCAGCTGTACCGTTTTGGCCCCGGCGACTTTAGGAAAATATACACGCCACAGAGGTTTCAGTGAAAGCTCTGCGATGAGGGGGTCAGGGGAAAAAGGAAGGGGAGGAGAGAACAATGCAGTAGGTTTTGCTGTAATTAATTTCAAATGTGCTGCTCATCTGTTCTCCTCTGGTTTCAAAGGGAACGAGGGGAGTTTGCATGGCTTTTCCTACCACATCTGCGTCTTTCCAGAGGTGGGGATGGAAAGGCGTCTTTCCTTCCATCTGTGGGTTTGACCAGTTTGGCGACGTGGAGCGCTGAGTGCAGCACAAACCGATGCTGCAAACGATGGACTGTGCGGAGGTGGAGGAGAGGGAGAGGAGGGACGGGTGTGGAGGAGCTTCTCTTCTTACCACGATGGGTAGATGAAGCTAGAGAGACTGAGGAGGTTGGTATTGGGTAAAGCAGATTTCTCTGCAAAGAGTTAATAGAGCACATTTATTTAAATAACATGTTGTTATTTGCTACTGTTGTTGGTCCTGAAAAGCTTCCAGGTTATGGTGCAGATGAACTGTGTGGTTACAAAGCTTTTAAAGGTTTGGGTCAAACCCTCAATCTCTTGCTGACTTTGCACCTTTGAAAAATCTCCCTTCGTATAATTGTGTTGGGAACCAATAAGTTAATATTAAACCTTTGGTGTTGTGGTATCTTGAGTAGAAACAGTTCCTTCCGATTGCTGTTTCTCAAATCGGGAGGGGACTGTGCTGCATGACACACAAAACACGGGGGCTTGGCATCTGCTGCCGGGCATTGTCCTTCTGTCCTTTGCCTTCAGGTCTGAGTATCGATGAAGTCAGACAATTGCAGCAGTAAAAAGAAACAAAATGGGCCTGTTAGATTATTGATTTTACTCTCCTCAACAAGATATCCAGATGCTAATTTGATAGCCCTATGAATCTTAGCCAGAAAAATCAGTAAAACAGAAACTTAAACTACTCTAAATTACTGTTAGTGCTTTAACAGCTCTATTTTCAAATTGCTCTTTGCTTAGAAGCTTGCACTGAACCCTGGAGCTGGTGGATAATGACCTCTTGTTTAAACACGTGGCTACTTTATGATCCTTAGCTCTTAGAAGAACCAACCTCAATATCGGGTGGTGAATATTTCTGAAGTTTGGCCCTAAGGAAAACATTTCTACAGCACGATTGAAGAAAGTGTTCTCTTTTCTGGTCAGAAACTAATTCAGTGCAGCCACAACATGCTGAATACCCCAAAGGTCCTTGAGGTGGGCGCTTGTTTGAGATACAGTCCTTCTCCAGGATGCCAGTGCTGGTATGTGACTAGTAGAGCTTGACCATATAGTGATAAATGTTTCTGTGGTTCTTTGGAAGGGATGTAAATACTGCAGTGGTGTTTCAGACTGTGTAAAGGCATATGCCAGGTTTTGTAGATTTACAAACTAAATAGATTTTTTGGCACTGCTGTGGGACTGGCTGCTGAAAAACTGTTCAGTGATGGCATGTCACCAAACATATATGCAGACATCACCAGCTGCGGTGCGTGGGGAGGGGTGGGCACGTGCGTCTTGAAATGACTTCAGTGCAGATTGTGAACAAGCAAAATTGATATGGAGAAACAAAGAAACGGGGAAAAGCCCGGAGCTCCAGAATGTGGCATATCTGTAGAAGACTGTAGGGACTTCAGACCTTTTTCTCTATAAATTACTTGTGGACGAAGAGGAAGTTACATTTGGAGAATATTCAAGTCCACTGCCACCCCCTCTTTGTGGAGAGAAACCCATATGAGAAAGGAGGGAGATCTGAGTCAAGTCCAGGTTTAATTTCCTGGTCCTCCTCCATAGGAAGAAATATCCCTTCCTTTTAACTCTTGAACAAACAACTGCACTGGCCACATCATAGCTAAGCGTCCCTTAGATCACATCCAGATAAACCTGGGTTCCAGCATTTGCTCTTAGCCGTGGATGTTTCTGTACCTCGTGCTTGCCAACTAATACAGAAAAGGAGCAGTACCTGAGGTCTCTGCAGAAAGCACATCTATTCCTCTGCCTCCTTTGCTCGTAGCTGGATTGGGGACCATATCCTAATTCTGTGCACACAGGGAGCAGCCATAACAGCACTTTGGAGCACAGCAGGGGTGCTTTGAATTCTCACTGTCGAGTCTTGGCCATGCCTTTCCAGCTTGTCACCTCTCCCTTCTTCAGTTTTGACAATAAGGGAAGAAGAAAGGCAGATGGCATGGCTGGAGAGGAGAGGTGGGGAGCGA
Source organism: Fulmarus glacialis (assembly GCF_000690835.1). Lineage (NCBI taxonomy): Eukaryota > Metazoa > Chordata > Aves > Procellariiformes > Procellariidae > Fulmarus > Fulmarus glacialis. The sequence continues at coordinate 64,032 of NW_009208948.1, forward strand.
GCTGCAGTCCTGATCCTTCTAGGAGAGCTGCTGTCTCAAAGTGTCACACAGCAAATCCAGCTTTTGCCAGCCGTGCCCTGGGGGTCCTTTCCTAGTTAGACTTCTTTACATGTCAATTATAAGGCAAGAGATTTAGGTATATTGTTAGCCTCAGTATATTGTGATGTTCCTCTCCGGGGCTGAGGATCAGAAAGTTATTGTAGGGGAGGGTTTTGTTAAAGAATAAAAGCAAAGCCCCAAGGACGGCTTTGCAGGTCTACCTTTTTGATCTAGCACAAAACTTTGTTCAAGCATCGGATGGTTTCTCTATGTTGGAGAAGATAGAGGCTTCTGCTGGTTTTGTAAAGCTAGATCTCAAAATCCAGGGCAGAAGACAGCTCAGCCCCTACCCTGGCCCATCAGGCTCTGGGACTGATACAGCGTTCGTAAAATCCCCCATAAAGCAGGCAGAGCCACCCCTCTCCTTGGCATCCCGGGAGGCGGAGGGTGCAGGTGCACGGAGGCCGTTTATTCTCTCCATCCCGCAGCTCCGGTGCCGGGGTGCCGAGGGAGCCACCGAAGCACGCAGAAGCGGCAGATGTGCCTGCTGTCCCAATGACTCCCGCGGGTGCTTAATAAAACCACGGGAATCAGAATTTTCTTCTCTTTTTATTAGTTACAAATGCTTTTTCTCTCCTTTAAAGGATTCCCACCACCTGTTCCAGTCAGCCAGCGAGGTTTGCTTTAACAGCCCGTCTTGCTCTTAAAAAGGGAGAGGGGAGGGCTGGGGTATTGCAGGAGCCTTGAACCGCTGAGAGTTTGCCTTTGGAGATTCACAAGGGAAGAGCAGGAACAGGGAATGCTGTAGGGAGGTATTCAATGAGGCCCTTTTGTTTCTCTCCTTGTAGAGCATAAAAATGCCCAAGGCATAAATACTCCGTTCAGATTACTCTTGAACATTTAAATGTCTGTTCTGGTAATTTATAAAATGAAGGGGTGGGAAATGCCTTACACGAGGAGAAAAAGGGAGACCTTTACCAGCATCCAGCGCTGGTAACAGGGGAATTGTTCTGTGCTGCTGTGGGAAGAGGGGGAGAAGGTGGATTTATCTTGTGGATGCAGCAAAGCTTTAGTCCCTGGAGGTGTGGTGTGGCATCGGAGAGGCCGACTGCTCCCTCGGTGCCTTTTTCCTCCTTTCATGATGGGGAATATCCTTGCTTCCTTCCTGCCACTCTTGTTTGTGTTTGGTCTTAGAAGAGGCCGGGATTTTTCAGAAACATGCAAGCACCTAGCATAAGGGAAATCTGGCTTTGGTTTTAATGAATTAATGGGAAGAAACTTCCTCATTCAGAGCAGCTACTCCGAGCCTCCGGCAGCCTGACAGCTCTGGGGAGCGCAGAGTCTGTGGGAACAGCCCAGCTCTGAGCCAGCCTGCCTGCAAAACAAAGGGCTGGGGAGAGGGTTTTTAAAAACACAGGAACACCTACTGTCTGCAAGGCGTTATTCCATAATTTTCCTTGCTTCCCATGTCTATATATGAAATAATGGGTGCTCTGTCTCTCCTAGCCTGATTTCTGTTTGTGGAGTGATCATAAGGTAGGGTGTGATAGTCCAGCCATTTCCATTAGCCATGAGCATAGCCTGTAACAAAAACACTATTGCTTGCGTTTTTCATGTGACAATTATCCCACTGTGAGGTCCACAACCCCGGCATGGACCAGTGGTAGTTTCCCATCTTTTGGGAACAAGCACATGCCTCTGTGTAAGATGAAGAGATGCTGTTGATACCCAAGAAAACCAAAGTGGCCAGGAGAGTAAGAAGGCAGGGCAGGGGGATGAGGATGCTGTGCAGTGTTACGTGCACCGCAGCCCAGCCGGACAGGTTTGTTCTCTTCTGAAATGCAGTGTCCCAGTCCTGTGTTGCTCTGGCGTAAGGGCCCTTGGTCCTCCAGCTTCATCTGTGGTCCTTGTTACAGTTGCATCTGAGAGCTGAACAGGGCTTACCATTTCCCTTCTTGTTACAGCAGAAAATCAGGGAAGGCAAAATTGTAGATTTAGGATTAGTATCCTTACTTCAAGCCAAGGGAGGAGGAAGCTAAAATGGAGACATGTTAGAAACTGATGCCCCTTCCGTTTTGTCTGTAATTGTGGTTACATACCTGTGTAGGTTCCCCGCTACTGATAGCGCAAAGTAAATATAGGTCACTGTTAGCGTGAGGAGTCAGGAGGATGGTGTGGATTTTATTACTTTCAGATATTTGGGCTAGAGGCTCTCATGCTGTCAGAGCTGAATCAAACTCTCAGGCAGTTTGCACGCAACATATGTGATAGATTTTGCAAATGAATATGTTAATGTGGGAGGAGGTGGTTCCCTGAAACTAACCGCTGGCAGTTGGGAGTGTTGTCCTCAAAAACAAAACCATATTGTGTCCTCAAAAACAAAACCAGTGGCACCAGAACTTGGATTCTGCCCGTTGGGAGAGGAGGCATTTCATTTGTAATCATTGGATTGATTAACCATTTGGGGTCCATTAGAACAAACGCATTTCTTAAAAGAAGGAGTCCCCTCCCTGCAAGGATCTAGTATGTAATCTCCAGTTAGTTTAATATGAGCAAACGTGCCTCAAACCATTGCTCAAAGGCTGAGCTGAGGACCTGCATCATCGCTGCCACTTCTTTGTGAGCCTCTTTGGTGCAGAAGCTATAAATTGCTTCTAACTGTGCTGAGATTTCCTATCAGTCGCTATTTATGAGCCTTGCCTCGTGTAGAGGGCAGCACTCCTCCAGCCTGTGGGATCTGGAGTTGGTGGGGAGCAGGTGGCTTTGGGTAGAGATACGAAGGCTCAATTCTGACTTCTCAGAGAACTGCTCGCAGGGAAATACAGGTATAATGAGTGAAAGATGTTGTCTGCTGTGCTAATGTGGAGTGAAAACTCTCAAGAATTAGCTTGGACCCCACTTCCCCCCCCTAATGTGCAAGAATCTGAGATTACAGGAATTTGCCAAACCCGAGTTGCTGCTTAGCACTGGGCTTCTGCTTGTTTGTGTTTCTGCTGTTAGGAAAAAGTGTGACATGGAGAGGACTTGAAAGAAGAACTTACAGTGAATTCAATAGGATTGTTGGTACACATGGCAAACATGTGAAAACAAGAACATGAATTATGCAGCAATTACTGTCTTGGAAAAGTATCTGCAGGCTAAGCCCAGATGCTTGTCTCTTTCTTTCACCCAATACTGAAATAAAAATGTGCAGCAGTTTTGTATGAAACAATTCCTGTGATTATCCTTATAGATGTCTGAGTCTGGACTTGTTTGCTGCCTAAGACAGAGGTTAGTGCTGTGGGCAGTGCCTGCCCAGTTCCAGCTCAGAGGGTTACGTGGGGATTGTGAGTCGTGGCTCTGCCTGGGAGGTGGGAGAGGACAGAGCTGCATGCTGCCAGGGCTCCCGGCAAACCCCTGTCACCAAGAAAGCCAAATACATCAGTTAGCAGGGCAATGAATGCTCTACTGAATGACTCTCCCTCACTACAGTGCGTAGTCCTCATGCACGTCAGAATCACAAGCATCTTCCATGGCCTTGACAACCTGCAGCTGATGGTACCGCTTCCATCCAGCAGCCTTATAGAAGCTGTTGTGCTTCTGCCTAACAGTCATTGCAGGGCCACTACGGTGGGTGTAAAGGGACTCCAAGGAGTCAGCGGGAAGAGGAGTGTGGAGCAAGCATTTGGGTTTACAAGTCTTGAGTTACTGTTTCAGGCTTTTTGCACAGTCAGGCTGGCATCACATGCAGCCTTGCACCATCCAGCAGCCTGCAGCCTTGTAAGGTTTCTTCCACAGCCATAAACCCTCATGCAAGAAGAGATTCAAGAGCACCTTTTCATTAATACGGTGTGATTCCATTGCAATGCACAACACAATGTTCCTCTGTTAGGTCTTATTAGATGCCAGATCTTACATTATCCACAAGCATATCCGGCACCAAAGTATTTCCAAAATTTCTACTGCCCATTGAAGAATTCACACTTCATCAAAGGAGAAGGCTGGAAGGATCTTTGCAGCTGCATTTCAAACACTCTGAGATCATGCTGAAGGAGTTTGCTTTCTGCAGTGCAGTGAAGTATTCTTTTCTTTTCCTTATTGTATACCAAGCCACTCTTCCTGTTTTGAAGGAAAAGCCAATCGTCCCTCACGTTTTCCTTCTTGAGCATGCTTCAAAGCTGTCCTTCACATGCTGTTGCATTCTCAAAGTTTGTCTCCTGTTGAGCCAGGTGAGATGGAAAAGATTTTTCTGAAGATTTTGATGCAACATCTTCCAATATGGGGAGTGGAAACACAGTCTCAATTTCTCAAGAACTGAGAAGTTAGAAACTGAAGAAAAGCTCCTCTGTTATAAAACTTTTATTATCAGTAGCTAATACATGTGATTCAACACCCCATGTGTAACACAGTCCAGTTTTCTTGATCTTTATAGTGGGTGTGTTTAAAGGAAGAGTGGACTTTTTCAATCTTAAAAAGCAAAAGGCCATCTGTGGCTTCCTAATGCTGTTTAGAAGCCTTTTTTGCCTGTGCTGTGCTTGTCAGTAGCTGTATTTATTCATCGCTCGCTCTGTGAATTAAAACGTTGAGGCAGTTCCTGACATGCTTCTTCCAGCGCATCCTTTTGGAGTGAATATTTGGTTGCCATAGGGACCAAATCCAAAGGGCACACACCATTCAAGTAAATATTCCCTGATTAACAACTTGCAGCTTGTCCCTTAAATATTTTAATTATCCATGATGCAACTTGAAATGCTGTTGAATGTATTCAGTCTGTTAATTTCAATATCTCAATTTTTCTCAAGATGCCATTCCAGCAGCTCTAGAGCTGGATTTTGTCCATGCAAATAGGAGTGAGGTGAGAGACCTTATTGCTCCTGAGCTTGCAGGAAAATTCTTCCAGTTTTTCTTCATCTTGACCCTAGATTCTCAACAAAGTTAATGGAGAGACGTGCTACAGCATAACTGCCAGCAAAATGGAGGCAATTTGGTAACAGCTAAACATGTTGTTTTAGAGTAGTAATGTCCTGCTACCAAATCTTAAGTGAGGGATCTGCCCGGAAGGTGCCTCCTTGTGCCGGGGAATGGGCAGGGAGAGCAGTGGGAGGCTGCAGGGTATGGGGAGCTGCTGGTTGGAAAACGCTGGCCCCACTGACAAGCACTGAGTTTCAAGTGTTGTTTTCCCAAATTATAAGCATGTTAGCACTAATGTGACAGCAGTTACTGAACTGTGAGGGCTGGTCTTAACAAATAAATAAGACAGGATTTTGCTAATTTGTGCATGGTCAGTCACTCCTTTCAGTTCCTGTTTAGCAGAGACTAAGTCACCTTGCAGCAGAACTTTCCATTCTCACAACTCCAGCCGTAACATCAGGTATGGAAGTTAGTCATGTTACTGAGGCGGTTTCTAAACAGTTCTGTTTGCCACCTTTTTCTGTCTTTCACTTCTGACTTTCCTGGGCCAGAAAAGCAACTTTGGCACTTCAACTACTGATTGCACACAGGCACAATAGGTCTTTTTCTGCAGTCTTCTGACACCTAGCAAAGACTGCTGCAGAACTCAAATCCACTAGAAATTATTACTGCTCTCTTTGTTATCCCTGAAAATTTAAATGGCAGAGTTTAGCACAGAGCCTCCTAAACAAAGTACAATGTGCTGAAACAGTGGGTCTGGTGGGCACAAAGCATGTGGGGAATGGGCAGGTTTTGTGGGTCCTTAGCTTTAGCACAACTCTATGGGTGAGCTTCCTTCCATGGCATCTTCAGTCCTCTACACCAGAGCCACAGGTGCACTCCGCAGCCGTGTTTCCTGCACATGCCTCTCGGCTGGTCCTGTAGAAGATGTTCACTGCCTTCCTGGGCTGCAGAGCCGGCTTGATGCCACAATTATTTCCACGAAACAGGATCTGCCTCTAGCAGGACCTGCAGTGGCCTTCTGCTGAAACACTCTTGGCTCTTGCTGGTGTTAGCTGAAGTTTGGCAGCCTTTCCTGCTTTATGCTTGGAACTGAGGAGGCCAGGTCCATCACAGCTGGTTTCAAGCAAATCTGGATCCTCTTGCTGTTCTACGTTGAAGCTCCGTGGGTTTGAATGGTGTCAATTAGGAGCCTGTCAGAACGTGTGCAGCTTGGCCTTTGAGTTCTGGGGAAAGGGGATCCCACACACTGTTAGAAGCAATTCTCTGCTCGAAGTAATGCTCACTCCTTGATTGAAGTGGAGAGACATGATTCTTTGTATCCTTATCTATAGACTCCGGAAGGGGTGAAAATGAAAGAGGATTCTTTCCCTTTAAAATTTTGGTTTATGTAGGGCTCTCCTCTGCCCTGAAAAGGTGGTTTGAATCCATATGTGTCTGTCAGGGGGCTGAATTTGGATATGTGTGTGTGTGTGTGTGTGTGTGTGTGTTAAAGGGTCTGTTGTGTGCCTGTTTCCAGGAAAAATGTTTGGAAAGCCAACCAGGAGCACAGAATTTGATGCATGTGGTCATCTAGAGACCAGAGATGAGTTCTCTTTGAGGAGATGGGTGTAGGTTGTTGGATTTTGAGCTGATGTAGTTCACATGAGCAGCGCATACCACATTCCAGAAAAGAGATCACAACACGATTTGATCTTTCTAGCTCCAGTTACAATCTCTGATCCTTGGGGAGGAAGAAAACTGTTGTCTGGGCTCCTGCCTCTGCTGCAGTGGGGAATAGATAATCTCTTTCTCTCCCTCCCTCCCTTTTCTAAAAGCTGTTTGTGTGTCTGGTGGTGGAAAACCACGGTGAGATCCCAGCAGTAGCGCTGCCCGTCTACCTGCTTCTTTTCTTGCCGTGCCTGATTTGGTGTCATTTTTGCATGCGTATGCTGAGCCTTGGCCAAGGCTGTTTTGGCGTACCCAACAGTGAGCTGGTGAGGGGGAGAAGTAGGAACGTGACACCTCTCGTAGACAGGAGCCAGTGCCTGCAGCCTGGAGGGGATGGTATGAACTCATCTTGATTAGCTTCAATGGTGTGGGTCCATCACCACTTAATTGGCTGCCAATAGCTTCCCTAATGAAGGATGATGGATGGCACTCAGGGGCCTGCTTGAAGGGGCCAGCCGATGAGAAGCAAGGATGCGTGCAGAAATACGGCTCTCACCTGGAAAGGACGTGGGAGCTAAGCGGCACAGCGGCACTCAGAGAGCCTGAGCGCAGACGGTTCCTCTTTTCCTTGCACCAGGACAAGCATCAGTTATCTTCCAATGCAGAGATGGGAATTTCTGTGACCCTGCATATGCTTGGCTGGTTAGGGTAATCATCTCCTGTTCCCAGCAGAGATGATCTGGTGTTTGAGAATGTTCTTTCTTGCCTTTTTCTGGTTTTGGTTAGCAAGCGTGCTTTCTTAGCCAGCCATTGACTTAACTTCTCCAGGCTGGAAGGTCTGAAAGGTCATTCGCGCTCCTCCGGAACAGTCTCACTTTCTGATTTTACTTTAAATGATTCTTTGGGAGTTTGGAGTTCTCTGATGTCATTTAAAAAAAAAAAATCAAAACCTTCATAAGACTGTGCAGATGAAACAAAATTGTTGTCTTAGCCCACACAGGGTATTATGCAGCCCGGCAGATCCCTTCCTTGTAGCAATAAGAAAAGGATTTGGCATTTAACCTCTTGAAATTAAACCAGAGTGTGAACTTCAATAGTTCAATCTTATCAGGGCTTTGCTAGAATAACAAATTGTGAAAAAATGTAATCATGTCTCCAATGTGACCTTGGCAGATCTGCCTCTGTGATGTGAGAGAGATTAGGTAACTCTAAGCAGATGTCTGTTTATTTTGAAAATAATAGTTATAAAATCTTCTTTTCCCCAGTTTTTTTGCACTGCCTGTGAAAGATATGACAGAGAGAATTGCGGTCTGCATGGAGCTCTCCGTAACAAGCTGCTCTATTATGCTGAGCAGTAATTGCTCTTGGAGGTTTGAGTTATTGATCTATTGGTAGGGGTTCAATTTCAGCGTAAAGACCTGTGTTCATGATTTAATTGGAGTGATTAATAACTCACTCGCAGGCTAGATGGGAATCGATATGGATTTCAAACAGCAAAAGTAGTACATTTTCTCCTGTAATGTAGTAGTTGATGGTTTATTATTTGCCCTTGTTTGACTAATTAAAATCGTAAGAGTCCTTGGTATATAGCAGGTTTGTCTGTTTAAAAGCTTACATCTGGAGTTGAGTATTTGTGCTTGCTTGCTTTCATATGTTTGAGGGGGGGATTGTCTTTCTAATAGCTTATTTACCTTGTTGCTTGTCTGTCACTCAGATTAGATGTACAATATGCCATCGCACATAACAAAAACAGAACAAAATAAGACAAAAACAGCTTTAGTAAGTAACTACAAGAAGCTTTAGTAACATTTTGTGGCCAGGGCAATAGAGTGGCTCCTACATCACTGGCTTTTAGGCATCTAGCATCTGCTTAGGAGCAGCGCTGAAGAGATTTAACCCTGCAGCGTTTGATCCACCATTATAGCCCTAGATTAAAAGCCTGTATGAAACTTTCAATCTCATTACAACGCCAGCATCCACAGTAGGTGCTTTAGCTGCAAATCCAGTTTCAGCTTTGCATTGAAATGTTGCCAGAAGCAGCATTGCTAGGAAAATGCAGTGTGACTGACTTTGGGGGGATTTGAATAGTGATCCTTCTTCTTTATGCTCTGGCCCCAACCCTTGTGTTTGGCACCCATTTTCATTCAGCTCCTGCAGCTTTGGAGTGTCGTCATGCATGCTTACAGCTAATGTGCCTGGATAGAGCATGGAAAGCTCCCAAATCTCTAGGAATAAAACATCCCATTAAAGAACCATAAAGCAGCATATCAGCGTCAAGTTTGTAGGTCTTAATGCTTTTGCTCTCGGTTTCTAGGGGAGGGGGTGAAATCTTTCTGTGCTGCAAGCTTTCGCAATGAAGGCTGTTATCTATGTAGCTGGCTGAGGAAAACATTTAGCATAGTGGTTTTGAATCTTCTTTTTGATTTGCAGAGTCCAATAAGCTTGCTAGTGGAAGTGCGGATTCCTATATGGCAAATTAATCCTAATGACAATAGACCTTTTCTTTCTGATTAACATTCACAGACATCTTGATCTATACATGAGCTGCAAACTGAAAACACTGATCTGGATGGAAGTGTTTTAATTTCAAATAAATGTTTCTTTAGGAAATCTCTCCTACCAGTCCTGAAAGTACCAGGGTAAATGTAAATTTCCCACGCTTGAGTTTTCAATTGGGTGAGAAACTGTAACTGCACTGAGAGCGTAAGGACCGGGCTGGAGTGGCGGGTGCAGAGCCCTGGAGGTGATCAAGGCATGCTGGAGCCCTCGGAAGCATCAGCGTCGCTGGGGAGGTGGTGACCGATACACGGACAGAGCCGGCGCTGGGGAGTGCCCACGGGACGTGTCCGTGCGGGTGTGAGAGGAGAGAGGAGCTCGCTCTGCTCAGGTGTGCTCCTAACAGGAAAATCGTGGAGCATGTCAACCCTTCACTCTCGGGAGTCGTTGGCTTTGTGTTAAAAATGTGAGATGCTTTCCTTGTCATGACATTATGAAAATGACTTGAAGATACTTTACTTTTAAACTTGGGTGCTTCAGAAAGGAGGCGGGAGCGGAGGAAGATACCCTTGGAAGTTAATTCTGAGGACCAAGCTGACAGCTTTTTGCCACTGTTGCTTTCTTCTAGGTTGAAAAGCTGAAGGCTTGTTACAGCCCCAGCATACAGCAATCTAGCAGGTTAAATGACTTGGGCAACACAGTTTATTAAAACTGGCAAGTGCTCGCTCCAGTTCTCTTCCTGATAGTCAAGGCTGTCTGGGAGAGTAATTGATAGTGGCAGCTGTTCGGAGGGTGTTTCAGATTGCGGCAAGACGATTTGACTTGACAGACAGCTCTGTACAAATGAACTGAGTGACAGGGGCTGAATCCAGACCGGGCTGCGGAAGGAGCTTCCCGCTGAAAGCCGCGGCGGCGCTCGGGCTGGGGGACGGGCTGGGGGAGCCGCGCCGTGAACAAAGACCTGCTCCCCCGCACGCAGGCGGCTGCGCTCGGCAGCGTGGGTTCAAAGCTAGGTGTGAGGGTTCGTGCTTACGCTCGGCTTACTTTCCTCCGTGAGAAAACACTGCAATTATTTGTGGAAAATCCACCAGAGGCCCATGATGTTCTGAGGAGCCTTTGTCACAGGAGAACATTTTTTGACACGACCTAACATGCAGTACACCGTTGTCGTGATGGAAATTTGGCCTTTGCTTCGCTATAGTGTTAAAAATGGTTTGCGTTATACACCACGGAGCCTTCCAGACAGTGGTTTTATGTGCAAGTCCCAAGTCTTTATTCCTTATCTTAAGCTGATTTGCATTAAAATAGGTGGAGAAACTTGGTGCCCCATATGTTGGATAGCTTCTGTGTTGTAGCTCTGCTTGCCTTACCTTTGCAGACCAAGCTAACCGTCTAATGTCTTAAATAGTGCTACCCTCCTAAAACACAATGAAAAAGCCATCCATATAAAAGCAAAAGCCAGCTGAAGATAAAGAATTAGCATTTAATATTCATTTTCACTTGTAAGCACTCTGCCAGTGTCAGTGCTGTCATTGCCAATGCAAAATGCTTTATTCTTTCTTGTGCTTATGTATGTTGCATATCCACAGTACATTATGCAGCGCTCTAAAAGCTCAATTTAAAAAAAAAAAAAAAGGTTTGCTGGAGTTCGTTGAGTACTTTCCTTTAGCTATTTCTTTGTTTTGACCTATTGCTGTAAGATCATGCTCTTCTGTACTCGTTCCCTGTGCTGATGGTTCAAAACTCATCTCTGGGACTCATCAACCAACTCTGAAATACTCAGCTTCTTGCCACATATGTCCCTGGAATTCCTGTGGTGATGCTTTTGCAGCGTTTCTTGCTGGAATTATAATATGGAGCAGGGTTCATCATAGCCAGCCTGGCTTATGTCTGTTTTCAGGGATGTGTACAGGGTGGATATATAGGCTGCAGATGGTGGTGGTTGTGTTTCTTGGGAAATTGCCATTGGTAAAGATGTCATTGATGGATGTAGAAGAGGAGTTTCTTTCTCACATCACCCCATCACACTTGCTGTTTGAATACAACGAGGGAGACTGCAGAGCGACGTCTGAATGACTCCACTTTTCTTTTTTTCAAGAGACAAAGGAAAGGCGTGCAAGCAAGATTAGATTATTTCCAATCACATTGTACGTGTGTTGACAGTCCCCTTTCAGCAGCAACCAGCAGCTTGCAAAGAGCAAGAGGCAGGGCTGGAACTGCTGTTGCCCTAAGTACTGTTTGTATAACACAGTAACTGCTTATTGGAGTTCTCAAAGCAGCCTTTACATGTTTAATCCCTTGCACTTGAGCTACTCTTAATCAGCTTGAAAGCAAATTCCTGTAACAGAAAGGTTTAATTTGTGTCTGGGACTTTCTGTATTGTATTTAGCCTGCAATGCTGTGTAGTTACACGCTGGCAAGCATGTCAGCCTGTGCAGCCATGGGGGCGGGCAGGGCGTGTTTATTCCAATCACAGATTTTGAATTCACTGAAGTTTCTTGTTGGATCCATGCTGATGGTCTTTCAGGTTCAGGTAAATCCTTCTGAAACACACTTTTTGCAGCACATTCAACTGTAATTGACTTTGGGGTTTCCCTTAAACTTCAACTCTTGTTTCTACAGATTTCCAGCAGCAGTAGCTAAAGCTCTCTGTGCTTTTAGAAGTTGTTAAAAGTTTTCATCTTTACCAGGTTAAATTGGAACGGGTGTAGCCCAAGATACAGGGAGGCTGAAATTTTGCAACAGTCCAGATGACAAATTAGTTGATCAAGGAGGCAAGAATTACTAATCCCAGGTTGTTGTTATTTTTCTTGTTAGAGCAGTTTCAGTCCTTTCTTCCCTGTCTCTCGCACTCGGTCATCATTCATCCCTGTGAGATCAAGACATGTTTCACTGTCTGTTCATTTAAGAAAACCTCTCAATGGAAGAAGTCCAAAGTGTTTGGTTAGAAAATAAACAAAGTTGGCATGCTGAAAAGGGGCAGCGCTCTGAGTGGTGGAGAATGGCAGATGTGATCCAGCCTTCCCATAGCATGGCTGAAACATGAATCATTGCAAATGTCAGATTTCCTGTGAAGGGACGAGCTGAACTGACATGCGTTCAGGTTTAATTAAGGTTGAATTATTGGAGCTGACTGTCAAGTCTTAGGCAAATTGGCTCAGCCTGTTATCATTAAGCATGAAAATTACTCTAGGACTTGGTAAAAATAAACACATTTTTGCCTCTAGAACATTGTGGTGTGGTCTGGTGGGTCTGTGCTTTTGTTGGGGCAGTTGTGCTGAGCTCCGTGGGTCCATCTGCTCAGAAGGACAAGATTAGGAGCTGAAGGACAGAAATTTCTGAAAGGATCTTGATGAAACCTGATCCAGCTTGCACAAAAGGGAATATTCAGTTTCTTTCTTTGGGATATTTCCATATGTGACCAGCAGTCAGCTTGGTCAATTGGAAGGAATTTGGGCATGCAAGAGTGTAGTTCCCTTAGGAGGGACATTTGAGCATCCTACAGAGAAACTGCAGAGTTTGAGATCCTGATCAGAATGGGCAACATCTCTCATTAAAATCATTAAAATTAACTTTCTGAGGGATGTCAGGGAAGGTAGCCCAGAGACTTTCGTGTGAATGGAGAGGAAGGTCTTGAATTGGAGATTTTTGTGTTAGGTATCATGATAAGGATCTTGTTAAGTACCTAAGAAACCAGGTAATTATAGCCTTCAAAATTCATTGTTTCTTTGGTTGCCCAGGGAAGATGGCCTCAAAATTGTCGGGTTTCTGGAGACCTCTGGAGTATGGTTAGATAGTGACTGGGTACTGGAAACAGGCACTGAACAGGTAGAAGTAAGTGTTGGTAGAAGAGTGTGAAAGGAAAGAAAGAAACCAGGACATGTGTATGTTCTTCAATGACAGAGCGCGAGTAAGCGGTGGGATGGCACTCCATGGAGTTAGCTGAAGTGAAGGGTCTTAAGTCTTTGCCTAGAAGTGCCTTTTGTGTCTTCTGGAGTAGTGAGACATAGGGATGAGATGTATTTCCATTTGGGCATCAGCTTTCCGTTTTGTCCAAATCTATTTTACCAGAGACTTAAGTGAAACATCTAGATGTGAGAAAAGTTTCCTTCTCAGAAGGTTTGACTTTCAAACGTCAGGCAGGTCCCAGTGCCTGGCGTTGCTGTCTCCCTGTCGTTTCTCTCCATGGTTTGTCCTGCCTTTGTTCACGTGTGGTTCCCTTCCCTTCACCCATTGCAGTTCACCCTCAGGTCAGCCACATGAAGCAGCTTCTCTCTCTTGTACTGCATCGCAGCCATCAGAAGGGGAAATAGCAAAGTCACCAAAACACCAGGATTCGCCCACCATCCTTCCCATGTAGTGGCTGGGAAGGCTTGGGGAATTTTGCTGTCCCTCACATGCTTCTCCACGCTCGCCCATGAATTCACACCGTATCTTTCCCTTCTCAGTGCTTCTGCTTTTGCTCAACATGGCTACAAAGGAGAGAAGATACTCACACTCATGCCTGTAGCTTTTCCAGAGCGGGGTGGGGGAAAAGCATCCAGGTATTTTCAATGTTGTCGAGAACGAAACACAAAAACATTTCAGTACTGCAACCTGAGAGATGCAAGCTGGCAGCAGAAATTAGTCATGTACCCCTAGTACAAACTAATACAACCAGGCTGGCTGGTCAGTTCAGTCAGCCAGGGAGCATGAGCTTTTGCTTTGAGAAAATTGCAAATGAGAACTAATGCTGAAACCACAGGGAATCAATAGTTGTACATAAAACTGGTCAAACAGCTGCTTTTAATGCGGGACTTTATTGATTTGTTTTGGATCTAATTGACTTTTTACTCAGCTAACTTTTGTGGTGCCAGTGTGTTTTGAATATACACCATTAGTCTACATTGCCTATAATTACACAATATGAAGTTTAACTCTGTAGGAGGAGGCCTGTTGGATGGAAAGAGCTAATAGGCTCTCAGGAAACCTATGGTCAGGAATGAAACCCAATTGCTTTTAATGGGTAGCTCCTGAAAAACAGTGGGATCTACAGCTGTGAATACACTTCCTCCAAAATGCACGGAGTGGGGATCCCTGGCTTGACTAGTCAATGACAATTTTTCAATTGTTAGTAATAAAATCTGAGGAAAATTTACAAACATAGGTCGCATTGTAAAAAATAATGGTGCACAAGAGCGATGGGAATTTGATTTTAGAAAGAAATGCATTGTCACTCTAAATAACATTGGAACCAAGTCTAGTTACATCTTAAAACTAGGGTAACTGTGATGCATGAACTCATATTTGAAAAAGAAATACACTGAAATGAGAGTTAGCCTTATATTTGTTGTAGGACCTCCAGACATTCTGTCAAACTTGTAAAGATGTATAAGGTGCTGGAAAGTACAGAGTTGATCGTACTTGCTGCCAGCCAAAGCACGGGTATTTGGAAAGTCTTCTGTTCCTGTTATTTGTGGGTTTGAGGCTGCAAGTCCTCAGACATCTTCAGCTGATAAATACATATTTCCATTTGTTCTCTTTTCACATTCTGAATTGATATATATGTAATGATTGATTGATTGATTGATGAAGGAAATGGTGCAATGGTGAGAGTGCAAGCAGAGCCAGAAGCAATGTGGGAAACTCCTTTTATCTCAAGGAAGAAGATGCCATCACCACATGGGCATTTTCTGTACAGAAAGTGAGCTGGTGTGCTACAGGCTCTGATTCATCACTGTCCTCCTCTCATCTAATGCCGGCATGGTGGTGCTCAAGTCGTCGAAGCAGCAGCAGTGAGGACTCTGGCCTCGCATAGGCTGCATTCGCAAACGCCTGGTTAGAGCGTCTGCATGGCCAGAATTAGCTCCTGGGGTGTGTTGTGTGTTATTTCCACACCTCCTACATCAGGAACTGGCTCAGTCCTTTGATGAGACGGGAAAATTTCAAAGACGGAATTTGTTCGTGAGGCTGTTGGGAGCATGTTAATGAGTGTAGGTAGCATCTCTTGCATGTCTGCAAGCGAGCTAAACGCAAACAGCCCCCAACGCATTCTGATGGATAATAAAAGCATGTATCCTAAAAGTCAATTAGAAGTGCTGTGTGTGCACGGTGGGGTGTGTGCGTGTGAAACACATGGACAACACTAATTCTCATAACCCATGAGCAGCTTTTCTTGTGATTGTGGGTATACGTGCACTCAGGGATACACAGATTATGTTGAAAAGGGAGTAACAGTGGGAGTTGAATCACATTCATGTTGGTCCTTTCGGTTGTCTTCGACCTTTTGGATATACTGCTTGATCTGAAATATCTCTCCTTTCCTCCCTTTTCCCTTTTTCCTTTCCAGCCTTTTAACCCTTTGGGCTGCTTTGTTTAGCTTAATTTGGAAAAAAGGAGATACTTGGTGTCATAGAAGGAGTAATTCCATATGGAATTCTCACCGTAGCTGCATTTTGCAAGGTTGCAGCATTCCTGATAGTTTTGACATGCCATGCATACAGCTGTGTGCAATACTTAGGATGAGCAGGACTTCTGACTGGATTTTTCCAGCCTTCTCTGTTCTGTTCTTCCACACAAGTGTGTGGCCAGGGAATGGCAATGTCACAGCTTCGCTGCAGAACTGTCCCACCCTTTGCTACACGAAGATCCCAGGTAGCCTCCTCCCTAGAAGCCAGGTAGGGTTATCATTAATGATTAGTGCTTGGGTCACGGTGTGTTAGAGCTGGAGTTGAGCCTAAACACAATGTAGATTACCTTGAAAGAGCGTTGAGAAAATGAAATGTCTTAATGATCAGGCTTGTGTTCATGAGTTCATTATCAAAACTTACATTAAGCAGGAAATACTGTAGCAGTAACTTGAGACATGTTCACACTCCTGCTGTACGTAACCTTGGGACTCTGCAGAAGTCACAAAGCTGTATGTTCTTTGTAGTACGCATTCATTTAGTGACAGCTAAGTCTCTTACGCACATGCTAACAAGTCCTGTAGACTGGCCAGTCAAGGACAGCGGAAGGACAGACACACAAACACACATCCATCTTGTAGCAGCAGTGCTCCCACGATGCTCCCACGAGCAGAAACATGACTTGTTTTTTCTCAGGCATATGTTCTACCAAGCAGAGAAACAAATGCAGACCTTTCAGCACGCGCTTTGTTCTTTTTCTCGTTGCTCCATAAGGTCCCACCTTGAATGACAAGCCAGAAGCGAAAGCAGCCAATGTCCCAAAGGTGTCTGGGCTAGAGCGGAGCCGGGAACTGAGCACCGACGTGCCCTTCGCCCTGCCTATCCCCAGCCCCCAGCCAGTAGCTGCCGTTGTGACTTCTACTTCCTCAGCGCCCACGTCAAGCGCCAGAGCAAGCCCACTGTTGAAGAAGGAGCCAGTGATTTCAGCACCAGCACCACCAAGGCTCACGCCTCAGCCGCAGCCTCGGCCACAGTCACAACCTCAACCTCGGCCGCAGTCGCAGCCTCAGTTAATACCTGAGCTTCGGACCCAGCCTCCGAGTCATATCCCCCCACCTCTCAATTACCAAGTGCATCACCAGGTGGCCCACAACGGACTCAATAATATCAGGTAGGGGAAAGGGATGCTCGTGTCATGTTTATGCTACTGCTGGGCTAAAACTTGTTTCAAATTGGATAGAAATTGCTGGGAGGCGAGACAAGAACACTCTTACTGTCTGTGTAAGATGCTCCACGTTTTGGATATTGGACTTTCTGTGCCGACTCCACAGGCTGGATTTTTCAGCAGTGGTGGATAACTGTATTTGAAACGTGGTGATAAATGCTCCCTTTCTGGGAGAAAGGCATGTGTAACTGTGGGGTAAAGTTCCTTTAGGTCCAGTTTCTAGTGGAGTTTTCCACCGTGTTGTCTGAGCTGGCTGAAATTTAAGGTGGTTTGAGTTTGAGCAACTCCCTTGTTTCATATTGAGGAAGACTTCCATTGAAGTAGGTTTGTTCATGGTTGTCACAGTTTTTTTGGTTCATCAGCATCAAAAGAGGGATCTCTCTATTGAAAAATGCTGTGTCCCGGAAAATGCAGCTCCCATGTAGGCTGAGAAATCTGCTTCAATCTGACATGTTCAGATCTAGCAGGAGGCTTAGCTTCACTGTTTAAATTGCCTCCATCCAGTAAGTAGGATGGGTGAAAATGGTATGGAGAGAGAAAATGGTATCTAGAGAGAAGAGTTTAGCCAGTCAGCTGGAACCTGTATAGTCTTTTTGCTGGTACAGAAAACATGCCTTGCATCCCAAGCCAGAACTAGACTAGTTTAAACAAGATGAGAAAACTGATTTAAAACGTAGTATTTGGCACAAGTGTCAAAATATGAATACAGAGAGCTGCCGTTAATGTGCATTTCATGGTGTCCTGCATACTTAAGCCTTGTTGTGGTTTTACCCTGTAAATGCCACCATAGTATAAATGATTAAAAATATTTTAAACTATTCAAGGTATCTCAGAGGTTTAGATTGCAACAAATAATTGGTATTGTGGGAATTACAGTGAATAATAACTGCAGTGATAGTGCCTTTCACCCCACAAAACTTAGAACACTTGCAGTGGAGTAATAATAGTAGAAGAAGAAGTAAAATAGAGAATTATTGTGAAAAAAATTCATTAACATGGTGTGTGTTTGCATGCTTGTGTGAATATAACTACACAGCATGCACAGCAGATATAACTTGGTCCCAAAGTCACTCACACTATGCAACTCTGTGCACCCAGAGCAATAGAAAAAGGAATTAGAGTAATTGCGTCGTGTGATCACAAGGACGCACATGGCGACTGCAAGGTCATCAGAGGCTAAATAAAGGTGCAAAACCCAGCTGCCTCTGTGGCCTTCATTAGTATCTCATAGATAGCCCCCAGGACTGTAACTTGCTCAAGCACCAGAGGAAACATCACTCCAAAGAGCCCAAGCCCTGTCCTGCCCTGTTGGAGAAGTTAATTAAGATTCATTACTGTCTCCACTGCCGTTAAGAAAAACAAAAACATAAGCTTGGGGAGATCAGTGTTACATAGTTGTGTTGTTTCTGGTAGTGTATTTCTTGCACTGTTTCAGTCTTGTAACACTCTCTCTCTCTTTCTCTCTCTGTCTCTCTCTCCCCTCTTCCCCCCATCTTTTTCTCTCTGCAGCCGGAGCAGCAGTGCTAGCAGTGCAACAAGCATCAGCCTCCCGAAACACCTTCCCCTCTCTCCCCAGATTCCTCCGCACCATTCCTCCGGCCCGGCTCTGCCCCTCTCCATCTCTAATCTTGCTACCTCGCACTTCTCTCTCAGATCACAGACCCAACACCAGCACCATCCGGCCATGTTCGCCACCCCACCCACGCTGCCACCTCCACCAGCGTTACCTACCAACAGCCTCGTGATACCAGGTCACCCTGCGGGTAGGTTCCCTTCTTCTTCCAGGGCTGATCTGCCGTGCATGCACTGGAGGGTGTTGAGATAAGGGCTGGCTGGTGGGCAGGTAAAATAAAGTGACACAGACCCCTCCGCGGGCAGTGTGTGCTGGAACTTGAGAATGCTCGTGAAACAGGTAGGAGACCTGGACGTGCTTTACCAGATGAGAGATTATAGAGACAGCACTGTAGCTTCCTATAAGAAGTCTTCGAAACAAATTTTTCCAAAAGAAATCTCCTTTTCAGAGCATGAGTTGTCCGGTGTGGCATTCCACAGTCATCAGACATTTTTTAGATTAACAAAGGACTGATGTACAGTTTGCCATTTTCCCCTTCTTTCTCCTCACTGTAATGAAAACTGCTGCTGCTGGAACTGACATGAAAAAACTGTTTCTAATCGTCCCAGAAAGTTGTTCTAACTGATCACCTATCCCCTGCTCTGATCCTTCGACAATCAGCACATCCTGCCGGCAGGGCAGGATCCTCTGCCTGTGGCAGCACAAGCTCTCTGTGTGCCCATGGCTCCTTGGCCTTTCTGAGGCAGCGACAGCTCAGCTGACAAGCTCTGCTGTTCAGCTTTCACGATCTTTGCGTCCTTTTAAAAAGTTCCCTTTGTTCACCCTGGCCCCCATTCTATTGTCACTTGTGCCCTAAATGCCCTGTTTATAGCTTATCCATTAGCCTACAGCTGTCCCTGGAAGAGACCCTGGCAGCTGGAGACTTCCCTGCAACTCTCACTTGCTGGGGCCTCCTTTTGATCTGGCATTTGACTCCACAACTAACTCGGCAGGGATTAAACGGGAGAAGCATTTTGCAGAAAACATGCCCTCTGTTTCCTCTAAAGCCAGTTAAAGGAATAAGGAGAGGGCAGATTTGCTGCAGAAAAATCTGATGGCCTTGCGTCCCCTTTTTTTCTTCCAGGAGCTAAATAATGTCCCATTATTTATAACTGCTTCTTTAAATAAAAGAAAGAAAAATATGAATTGGTCTAAAGTGAGCTCTCAGAACGATGATAGACAAAAGTGCCGTGGGTTCCTAGCCAGAAGCAGGACCACATAGGCCAAAGCTGCTGGCTTTCACAGACCCTGGCACCAGCTAGAGTTTCAACCACATGGCTGGGAAGATGTTGGCAGCGCTGTGGGAGACCTATTCATTGCTTCCCCTGTTTAAGGCAAAGGACTACTGTGATGGAGACTTTGAAAATATTGCGAAAGGAAATAGCAATGCGCTCACTAAAAGCATGATATTGCAGTCACTGAAAGCAAGTATGTTTTCACCATTAACTTCAGGAGGTGCAAGATCAAGTGACCTATTCACATGCAGCAGCTTGCCAGGAAACGGTAACAGTCTTGCTCCTACTAAAAGGATTTCTCCTGCAATTTAAGCAGGAGAAGCCTAAGTTAGTGGAGGGAAAGGTCTGGGCGTCTAACCCTGCAGACAGTGAATGCCTCTTGTCTGCATTCTGTGAAATGCCTGCAAACTGGCACATCATAAAATCAATACAGAGCGCTGCAGAGCCAGGAGCTTCTGTTGTCATTCACATAAAAGTTTCTTAAAAGCAAACAATATTGCTGAGCAGCCCTGAAGAGCTAGGATCCAACTGCCGGCAGTAGCATAGTCCTTGCTGTGCTGTTCGAGTGCATGTGTGCACTCAGTAAAAGCGCCAGCTTAGAAAAACTATCACAGAGGGTATGGCCCTTTGAAGTCTACTTTTTCTCCCCCCGCTTTGGAGGAAAATGTGCTCTTCTTTAAATTTACTTTGGCACACTTGTCACTGTTACCGAGAAGAGAAGCAGAGCTCAGAGCTCCTGCATTCACTGATGGTACAAATTCAGGTCTCTGAGTAACAAGAATGCACTTCTGGTGGCATTTCTTCCCTTTGAAACCTAAAGCTTATACAAGTAATTGAGGAGCAACCCATGCGTGGGCTGCTGCCCTCTACTCAAGGGCACCAAGGCTGGCCCTGATGTAGGATACACAGAGGAAAACGGGGGTCTTTGTGTCTTCTGTCCTGAACGTGAGGGTACCTAGCGACATTAGCAGGATTGACCTTTTGCTGCCATGCCCACCTCGTGTGTGCACACAGAGCAGTAGTGTTTGGGCATTCAAAGGGCTGCTCAGTTACTCTGCTCCGAGCTGTGTTATTACATGGCCGGACCCGTGGGACAAGGCTTCGCTGGCAGGCACAAGGACTTGGTTCTGATCCTGACATTGCCCAGAGCCCCTCACAGAGCTGGGTTATTACTTGGCAGTCCCATCCTTACTATGAAGCAGCCATTCCTCCGAGTGCCACACACTTCTCCAAACATCTCCGGGCCTTTTCTTTTCCTGACAAAGGCCAAAGTTGTGGTGCAGGGCTATGGGCTGGAGCCAGCTGCAAATCTATCAGTCTGACTTCAAGTCTCTTAAAGAAATTGGATATCAGAGCACTTAGAACTGCCAACTTGCTTTTATCTCTCCCTCCAGAAAAGTGGATTATCTTGATGCTAACAGAAGGATTCAGTTTCTTTAAGTCATGCCAGATTTAAATGCGTAAACACACACACATATGAAATCATACTCATATTCTCTAAAGAGGTTAGGGTTTGGACCTAAGTGCTTTCAGCCTAGTGTTTTTTTTTCTTGTTTGCTTGCTCCAAGGAGAACCCATTATAGACTCTTTTGTTCCAATGCCTTAGACTTCAGTATCACAAGTATATATATACTTTCTGCTTTTGTATTAATTATTATGAAGATTGTAGCAGTACACACTACCCGCTCTTAGCAGTACTTTTGTTACTGAAAAGCAAATGACTTAGGCACCCAAAATTTGCTTTCAAAAGTGACTTTCAACAGGATGTAGGCTTCTAAGTCGTAGTAGAGACCTTGAAATTCCCCATCAGAGTGCCTGTTTTTAAAGATCTTAACCATGTCACTTCAGAAGGTGATTGATTTAGACATTTCTATTGTTACTCTAGAAAATTTAAGTAAAAGAAATTCCTGCAGAACATGAAATAAAACTTTAAAGTGCATGTATTCTTTTGCCCCTCTATATTCAGTGCTGTAGTTTAAAAGGGGTGTTACACTGAAAGAAGTGGATTCATGTAAATTCAGAAGCAAGTAGGTCAGTCAGGATTGGGTGTATGTCATCCACAGCTGGTGACACAGGTTGCTCTCAGCTCAGAAAGTATCTACCATGTTGGGTGCTGATTCCTGTTTGAAGTTCTTAGGCAAAATCACAGATGCATTTAATTGATACCAGCAGACATTTTGGGGACGTGGACATTTGTCCTTATTGTCTTCAGTCACGTCATTTCTAAAGTGCTGGTATCTTCAACCACCCTAAACCACGTCCAAATTCAGTGCAGGTTGTTCTTCCAGAGGAAGATGCTAAGAGGCCACGTGTCATATGGTGGAACATTTTGTTTCTGCAACCTTCATGAGATCTTGAGCCAGTTCAATGCTTCTCTTCTTCCCACTGTTTCCTCCTCCGTATTTTCTCATAGGAGAAAAGCCTGGAGGCAAGGACAAAAAATGACAATTATAACCTGTTAGAAATTGAGGAGAGGACTGCTTAGTATTTAAGATCTCAAAAAAAACTTACTGCAAAGAAGGCCTCAATTTGTAGGGTGGATGTTCCTGGTCACTGTATCCATGTCCTGGGGCTGAGAAGGGGGAGGATGGCACAGGGATCTGTTGAGAAATGGCCATCTGAGCAGGTAGTTTGCAGCCACCCAAATCCATTGCATTGTAGATCTTTGCAAAATTTTACCTCGTAAGCACATATATGTTAGAGTTTAACACATGCCTTAGGCCCACCATCCATTTTCAGTGTACGCGTATGCTTCTGAATTTCAAACCTCCAAAGGAAACAGGTCA
>NW_009208949.1:0-3362 GCF_000690835.1 Fulmarus glacialis
TGGGTAATGGGGGGTAGAGCCCACCCAAATGGTTGGGTGCCCTCCATGGGGTGATGGAAGGGGGTTAAAGCCCACCCAGACCCCTAGATCCACCACCCACAATGGGTCATGGAGGGGTAGAGCCCACCCAGATGGTTGGGTGCCCTCCCTGGGGTAGTGGAAGGGGGTTAGAGCCCACCCAGACCCCCAGGTCCACCGCCTAGAGCCCACCCAGACCCCTCGGTCCACCACCCAGTATGGGCGATGGGGGGGTAGAGCCCACCCAGACCCCTCGGTCCACCATCCAGTATGGGTAATTGGGGGGGGTAGAGCCCACCCAGACCCTGGGTCCACCACCCACAGTGGGTCATGGAGCGTTAGAGCCCACCCAGATGGTTGGGTGCCCTCCCTGGGGCGGTGGCAGGGGGTTAGAGCCCACCCAGACCCCTAGATCCATGGCTGGGACCCAGGAGGAGGAGGAGGAGGAAGAAGAGGAGGAGGAGGAAGAGGGGGAGGAAGAGGAAGACGAGGAGGGGGCCAAAGGCAGTGACGGTGGTGGAGGAGAAAGAAAAAGAGAAAGAGGATGACAGCAAGGAATAGCAGGAAAATGAAGAGGGAAACGATGAAGATGAGGAGGAGAAGAAAAAAGAGGAGGAAGATGAGGAGGAAGAGGAGGACTAAAGTAATGACAAAGAAGAGAAATGGGTGGATGAAGAAGAATGGAGGAACGATGATGATGAGAAGAAGGAGGAAAATGATGATGAGGATGATGAGGAAGCTGGGAAGAAGGAACTGGCTGGTGAACAGAATGAGGAGGAGGAGGATGAGGAGATGAAGAAAAAGGATGATGAGGATGATAGTGATGAAGAAGAGATTGAGGAAAAAGGTGAGGAGGAGGAGCTTGAGGAGGAAGAACAGAAAAAGAAAGAGAAAGGTGGAGAAGGATGTGAGGGGAGCGATGAAGATGATGGTGATGACGATAAGGAGATGAAGAACAGAAACAAGAGGATGAAAAGGATGATGAGGATGATGATGATGAGAAGAAGGATGATGAAGACGAGGTTGGGGAAGAGAAAGAAAAAGGAGATTGAGATGGAGCAGGATGACGATGAAGAGGATGATGATGGTGGTGAAGAGGATGATGATGGTGATGATGAGGATGACGGTGAGAATGAGGATGATGAAGACAATAAGGATGAGGAAGATTTGGGGGGGACCCATCTGCAGTGAAGGCTCCCTCCTGGGCTGGAACTGAGGCAGGAGGAGGAGAAGGAGGAAGATGATGATGAGGAGGAAGACGAGGAGGAGGAGGAGGTTGACAAAAAGGATGAGGAAGAAAAAGATGAGGATGATGATGAGGAAGATTATGAGGAAAATTATCGGCAAGAAAAAAATTGAGAAGATGGAGGAGAATGAGGAGGAGAATGATGAAGATGACGATGATGATGATAGGAAAGAGAAGGAGGGTGAGGATGAGGATGATGAAGATGGTGAGGATGGTGAGGATGAGGAGGAAGAGGGTGGTGAAAATGATGAAGTTGAGGGTGATGAGAATGAGGCTGAAGATGGTGAGAATGATGAAGATGACGAGGATGGTGAGGATGGTGAGGATGATGATGGTGAGGATGATGAGGAGGCAATGGTGAGGATGAGGATGGGGACGGTGAGGATGATGAAGAGGAGGATGGTGAGAACAATGAGGATGAGACTGGCGAGGATGGTGAGGATGAAGACGAGAATGGTGAGCATGAGAGTGGCGAGGATGATGAAGATGGGAATGGTGAGGATGATGATGTTGAGGATGAGGAAGATGAGAGGGATGAGGATGAGGATGAGGATGGTGAGAATGAAGATGATGAGGATGGTAGGGATGAAGATGATGAGGTTGAGAATGGAAAGGATGAGGATGAGGATGGTGAGAGTGATGATGAGGAAGATGGTGAAGATGAGGAGGATGAGAGTGAGGATGGTGAGGATGAGGATGATGATGATGGTAAGAGTAAGAATGAGAATGACAACGTTGAGGATGGTGAAGATGAAGATGGCAGGGCTGAGAATACCAAAGACGGTGATGATGAAGATGACGAAGCTGAGGATCGTAAGGATGAGGATGAGGATATTAAGGATGGTGAGGGGAGGGTGAGGGTGGTGAGGATGAGGATGGTGAGGCTGAAGATGGTGAGGATGAGGATCAGAAGGATGAGGATGAAGACGAGGATAGTGAGGATGGTGAGACTGAGGATGGTGAGGATGAGGATCATAAGGGTGAGGATGAAGATGGTGAGGATGAGAAGAATGGGGCTGAAGATACCGAGGATGGTGAGGAGGATGATGATGAGGTTGAGGAAGAGGATGGCGAGGATGAGGATGGTGGCCCTGAGGATCATAAGGACGAGGAAGAGGATGGTGAGGATGAGGATGGTGGCCCTGAGAATCATAAGGATGAGGCTGAAGATGAGGATGGTGAGGGTGGTGAGGACGAGGATGGTGGCCCTGAGGATCATAAGGACAAGGAAAAGGATGGTGAGGATGAGGATGGTGGCCCTGAGGATCATGAGGATGAGGATGAAGATGAGGATGAGGGTGGTGAGCATGGGGAGGATGAGGATGGTGGCCCTGAGGATCATGAGGATGAGGATGAAGATGAGGATGAGGGTGGTGAGCATGGGGAGGATGAGGATGGTGGCCCTGAGGATCATGAGGATGAGGATGAAGATGAGGATGAGGGTGGTGAGCATGGGGAGGATGAGGATGGTGGCCCTGAGGATCATGAGGATGAGGATGAAGATGAGGATGAGGGTGGTGAGCATGGGGAGGATGAGGATGGTGGCCCTGAGGATCATGAGGATGAGGATGAAGATGAGGATGAGGGTGGTGAGCATGGGGAGGATGAGGATGGTGGCCCTGAGGATCATGAGGATGAGGATGAAGATGAGGATGAGGGTGGTGAGCATGGGGAGGATGAGGATGGTGGCCCTGAGGATCATGAGGATGAGGATGAAGATGAGGATGAGGGTGGTGAGCATGGGGAGGATGAGGATGGTGGCCCTGAGGATCATGAGGATGAGGATGAAGATGAGGATGAGGGTGGTGAGCATGGGGAGGATCGGCCTCACGGAGTCTTCCTTCTGCTTCAGCACCCAACTGGTAGAAACGTAACTCTTCCAAGAAGACATCTAAGGGGACGTCAGGTGGTCGACGGAGTCTTCCACCCGATTGGTAGTAGTAGAGGACGGCGCCGAAGGCTCCGCGGTGACGATCGAAGAAGTACTCACGACGTTGGGGGTCAAAGTACCGTCGGCGTCGACGGGGGTCACCCAATAGGGTGTCGGGGAACCGGAGGAGGGTCCTCCCCAAGGTCTCAAACCTTCGTCCCGCCACGT
>NW_009208950.1:0-221 GCF_000690835.1 Fulmarus glacialis
GGGAGTTACTGGGAGCCACTGGGGGATACTGGGAGTCACTGGGAATATGAGGGGAGGGTTACTGGGAGTCACTGGGGGTACTGGGACCCCCCTGGGACCTTGAGGGGGGAAATGGGGAGATACTGGAAGCCACTGGGAGCATGGCAGGGGGGGGCTGGGGGGCACTGGGAATATGAGGGGAAGGGTTCTGGGAGTACTGGGGCCCCCCGGGACCTTGAGGG
>NW_009208950.1:739-1681 GCF_000690835.1 Fulmarus glacialis
GAAGGTTACTGGGAGTACTGGGACCCCCTGGGACCTTGAGGGGGAGAATGGGGAGCCACTGGTTGTTACTGGGAACCACTGGGAGTGTGTGGGGGGAACTGGGAGTCACTGGGAATACGAAGGGACAGTTACTGGGAGTCACTGGGAGTGCGTGGGGGTTACTGGGAGTATGAGGGGAGGGTTGGGAACTGGGAGTCACTGGGAATATGAGGGGGCAGTTCTGGGAGCCACTGGAGATACTGGGAGCGTGTAATAGGAACTGGGAGTCACTGGGAATACGAGGGGAGCATTACTGGGTGTCACTGGGAATATGAGGGGGTGGTTACTGGGAGTACTGGGAGCCCCTGGGACCTTGAAGGGGGAAATGGAGAGATACTGGGAGCCACTGGGAGTGTGTGGGGGGAACTGGGAGTCACTGGGAATACGAAGGGACAGTTACTGGGAGTCACTGGGAGTGCGTGGGGGTTACTGGGAGTATGAGGGGAGGGTTACTGGGTGTCGCTGGGGGTACTGGGAACCCCTGGAACCTTGAGGGGGGGAATGGGGAGTCACTGGGAGCTACTGGGAGTTAGTGGGAGCGTGTTGGGGGTTACTGGGAGTCACTGGGAATATAAGGGGATGGTTACTGGGACCATGAGGGGTGAACTGGGAGTCACTGGGAGCATGAAGAGGGGAACTGGGACTATGGGAGCTGTGGCGGGAGGTACTGGGAGTCACTGGGGGTTACTGGGAGTCAGGGGGGTGTTGTGGGACTGGGAGTCACTGGGGCCATGGCAGGGGGAACTGGGAATTACTGGGAACTGGGAGTCACTGAGTACTGGGACTGTGTGTAGCGGGAGGGAGCAGGCTGTTAGTGGGACGTACTGGGACTTACTGGGAGTTGTCCCACCCCAAGGTACCACCCAATGGCCGAGAGTCACCAGAGCACTGGTGAGCCCCTCC
>NW_009208951.1:0-342 GCF_000690835.1 Fulmarus glacialis
CCCTCACCCTCCTCCAGGACAACTCATCCCACCTTTAAACATTTTTGACCCATTTTGCTCAAACCCTCCCGCACCGCCCTCCCCTCCCTGGAACAGCCAGCACCCGGGGGGCTCCCCACATCTCCCGGGGGCATTGCCGCACCCCACTCCTCCTCCCAGCACCTCCCATGGCTGCGATGAGCCCCCTCTCCACAGGGCATCGGGGAACTGCGCTGTGTGTGTCCCCCCTCCCCATGGACCCCCCTCTTTTCCAAGCACCTTCTACCAGACCCCCTGCACCCCCTCCCTTCTCCCCCCAGACTCACACACCCGCTGGTGACAAAAGCCTTTGGGTACCGGTGG
>NW_009208951.1:513-12736 GCF_000690835.1 Fulmarus glacialis
CTTTGGTTTTCACCCCTTTTGTGCAAAAGTCGGGGGGGCAGAAGCATTTAGAGGCGGAAGCGAAGGCAGGACAGGGCAGGGACATGCCCGAGGTTGGGGAGCAGGGAGGGGGATAAGCCCCAGCCCTCCTCCTTTCCCCTCCCCAAGCTCTGCCGCTCACCTCGTTACCATCAACTCTTTGCAGAGCCTTAACGAACCAAAACCTGCAGCAGCTCCAGGATGGAGGGGGGGCAGGTTCATCTCAGCCTGGTTTTAGCAGAGAGGAGCTGCTGAGGGGTCACGCTCAGGTTGGGGGGCTCACATCCACCCCCGCAGCATCCCCCCACCCCACGTGCACGGGGGCTGGCACGCGCGCATGCGGGGAAGCGTCTCCCACGCTGGTTCTGTCAGACAGTTGCACGGGGGAACAGGCTCCAGGAAACGCCGATCATCTCCTTGGCCGTGCCACGGCAGTTCCTGGCTGCCGAGCGGCAATTCCAGGGCAGAGCTTTCTTGGATCAGCCCCACGTCTCTCTCCCACAAAGCTCGGCATGGGGCAGGCAGGCCTTCAAAGCCATGACCTGCTGGCCTTCATCTTCCCCCACGCAATAATTAGCCACAAACACAGCAACAAGGTGAGGAACCTGCAGCATCAAGCCCAGCTGAGCTGAGCATCTGCTCTGCACCACAGGGAGGCCTGCAAGGTCACCAGCCTCTCCCAGCGCTCTCCTGGTGGTCCTCAGGACCACGGTGACAAAGGGGACAGGTGCTTCACAGGAGGGCATCTATACCAGATGAGAGCAAGCGTATCTCCAGGAAGAACATTTGACCCAAGGCCTGAACCCCGTGGGTCCACAAAGCAGTTCCTACAGTCCCCAAGACCAGGGGCGCCCATGACATAGGTCACTGGTCAACCAGGGCCAAGCTTGGTGAAGGAGAACCATCCTCACCCCCCAGCTCATCTCCCAGTGCCGTCTCTGCTAATGCCCCGGGGAAGCTCACTGCCTCCTCCATTGAGCAACGCTGCCATGAGGTAACCCAGCCAGGGGACAACTGACCACCTTGAGTTTTGGTCATATCCACCATGCTGCCTGGAGGGACCCGCTCCTGGCTCACCCTGCAGGCCAGGTCATAGGGGCACAGAGCTGGTCACTCCCTCCAGAAGACTGAGCACACCAAGATGTTGGCCAGCTTGGTTGTTGCACTGGAGAATAATTTAGCTCAGGAGGAACCTCTAAAGTCTCTAGTCTGGCCTCCCGCTCACAGCAGGGCTACCTTATCCAGCTGCTCAGGGCTTCACTTCAAGACTTGAGTGAAGGAAGATGGTTGTCCTTCACTCAGGGCTTGAAAATCTCCACAGACAGACAGGCCCCACTGCTCTGGGTGCCTGGCCCAGGGCTGTCCCACCCTCCTGGACAGGGAGCATTTCCCAACCTGCACCTTGGAAGCCCTAGCTTGGGACATCTGGCACCACTGAAGGGTTGGCTCCATCCTACTTGGAACTGCCCTTCAAGAAGTCACAGGCTGCTTTTAGACACCCCTCAGCCTCCTCTTGGGAAGACAAACCCAGCCCAGCTCCGACCTCCTCTCCTTGGCCCTGTGTCCAGGTGAGGTCAATAGTCTCCACCAACTGCTCTCCAGTTTCTCCACATCCCTCTTTAGCTGGGGCCATCCCACATGTGGGGTACAACAGCTTCCCACAGCCTGCTGACCACATTCCTAGGGCAAACCACGTATGGGGTGATGTTATGTGACCAGAGCCACCGCTGCCCCGGATTCAGCCTGGTGCTCACCATTACTCCCAGATCCTTTCCAGCAAGGCTCCTGTCCGGTCACTACCTAGCCTCTACTGATGGACGTTTCACACAATTTCGAGCTAGCTGTACTTAAGGCCACCAGACAAGTTTTACCCAGTGTACAGCAAAGCAGGATCTCATCTTCCATTTTATTTCAGAGTTTAAAAGTTTGCTAAAAAAAAACCCCAAACAACTTAGTACCAGTTATAAACATCTGTAAATACTTAAAAGACATCCAACAAAACCCTAAACCATGTGAAGAACACAGATCTCACACCCAGGGTCCTCCTCTCCACAGCCTCTGCACCTCCAAGGACTGGGTGACAGGACGAGCAGGCCATGCTCTCAATCTGGAAGGGCAAAGAGCATATTCCTGCTCAAGAGAGACTTCCAGAGAGACCATCTTGTCAGCGGACCAGTGAGAAGTTAAAGGAAGCTACTGGCTCTAAACATTACCAGCAGAGAGGAGGGAAGATCCCAGCCGCTATCGCAGCCAAGGACTGTGAAACCACCGCATCACCCGTCAGTTCCCAACAGGATTGTTGCCCAGGTTGTCTGTGGTGTCTGGAGACCACCTCAATGCTGATGGTCCTCACTCCAGCTCTCGGCTCTACCTCCTGGTCCTGACAGGGAGGGTGGCTTGTTAAATCCCTTTCCAGCCACTTCACAGCTCCCACTAAGGGCCTGGAGAACAGCCAGGAGATGGTTTTAACTAGTCCAGCTGCCAAAAAAGGTCTCAAACATGGGGAAAGAGGCTCCTTTGGTCTCTGTGCAGCAGTTCCAGCAGTTCTTGTCCTCTTTGCCTGCCCAGGCAAGCTCTGACTTCTGCTTCAGGACCGAGCAGAGCTGAGACTCATACCCACTATCCCTCACATTGACATGTGTCCTCTGAAGCAAGTCCCTGTCCACGGACTGAATCCTGCTGTCCTGGACACCCGTTAGTGTGGAGAGCAGCTGGACATCCCAGTCTGACTCAGAAGAACTTTTGCTGAAGCCGTGATCAGCCTGTGCGTCATGTGGAAGAGGCTGAAGGAGCCCAGGGCATGGAGCCTGCTCTCTGCTGTGGCCTGGGAGGGCAGGCAGTTCGGGGGCTTGTTTTTCTGACGCTCTTCTGCTGCTCTGACACAGACCGAGCAGCAACATCTGGCTTCAGCCGCAGGCAGTTTTGGAGAGGGCAACCGGCCAGTAGGACAGCTGGTCTTGCTCATTGTGCTCTCCAGATCAGGACTACTCACATTTCTGGGTGCGTTTTCATTCTCCCCTTTGAGCTGCTTCCCTTGGGAACTCACGTTCACTCCGCTCCAGCCACGCTCGCTGACAGTGCTGGCTGCAGCAGCCTCTGTGGGATCAAAACCCACAGACACAGCTTCAAGGGAACCTGGCCATGATGTAGGGTCCCCAGGGTTCCCACGCAGGCACAGGTCCAAACCAAGGGAGCTACGAGGTCTGTTGGAGAGCTTTGTGCTTAGGGGCAAGCTGCCAGCCTCCACCACACCGGGCAAGCCTGGCTCAGACATTTGTCCTGCACCCTGTCCACCCATCCCACCATCCGCTGGGTTCGTCTGCTTACTCGGAGAGAGGCCACCACCCAGCTCCAGCCTGGGCTTCTTTCCCACCTGGGTGCTCTGTCCGGAGGAGAGCTGGCGTTTCCTGGAGGCAGGCAGTGCTTGCGGAGGATGGCTGATAGACCCAAGCACTTGCTGTTTATGAGGTTCAGATGAAAAAGCAATTGCCTCTCCAACACGAGCGGACGCTACGCGAGTCCCCCAGCCCAGGTCAGGAGCCAAGCCTGAATCTGTATCCCCCACCGCAGACTCCTCCGTGGTGCCACGCGCAGCACAGACCCCTCTGGTGAGTCCTGCTCCAACAGGCAGCCCCAGAGAGCAGTTCTTTGACAACCCCTCTCTTTCTCTGGGGTTACTGACCCTGTCCCTGGGCAGGCAAGGGGAACATTCCTTGGTCTTCAGGCCATGATCACGCTCTGTATCAATTAACAGTTCCACAGCACCCTGCTCAGCCTGCTCCTTTTCCTTTCCCAGTTCTGCTGTCAGCATCTCAATTCCTCCAGTAACCTGTGCTTGAGGCACTAAGCATTCATCTGTCAGGCAGGACCGAGGCACCCTGAGAAGAACCATCAGTTAATGCTCACTCTCTCTAGGCCTAGCAACACCCTCCCCTCAGTGAGATGAAGGGTTTTCTGCAGTGCAGGGTGTTTGAAGCCCTTGCTCAGAAGGCAGTAAGAAATTTTAGACTGGTGAGGCTCAGCAAACAGTGATACTGCTGCTGGCAGAAGAGATGGGTAGCACAAGGGATCTCAGCCTTCTCAACAGCCCAGGGCCCAGGCACAGGAGTGCTACCAGAGCAGCAGGGTTTGCGTCAGACATGGGGACAGAAGAGATGGGCTCAGCTGCCCTTTCTAGTTTAAGAGGCACTAGAAGTCCACGGGGAGTTCCCTGAAGCAGAGAAGCCACAGAGAAGCCACAGAAACGCAAGAAGAACATCTCCCACGGCTCATCTAAACCTTGTCTGGCAGGTGCCAGGTTGGTCCTGCAGAGCCAGTCACAGCCCTCTGCTCCCTGCCGGCTGATTCCCCGGTATGGGGCATGAGCTAGGGACCAGTACCACAGCAGCATGGAGACTCAGGCCCTGTCCCCGTGAGCGTGCCATGCGGCACCATGCTGCTTTTCAGCTCCAGGACTTACCAGATTCACAAAGACTTACTTGGCTGACTGCTCCACAAAGTTGTTGGTGAGCTGCGAGATGACATGATCCACCGGGGCGTACTGCGAGTCGTCCATTGCAAACCGCTTGTGCTGGGGGCTCTGGAGGTGCTGTAAGGTGGCAAAGGCCCTTTTAGCAACACTTATCCTTTCACAGGAGGGAAATTTGCAGTAACAGCCACTTCCCACAGCCTAACAGACTAGAGGGCAAACAGCCTTTACACCAGATAGAGCCATTGTTTGGAAGCAGATTTGGGAAACGTAGGCAACACTGTTACCCCCGGTTGCTTACAGCGAGTATTCTGTTCCCATAGACACCTGCTGATGAGGAGGTCGTGTCTATATCTAAGAGCAGCCTACAGCTTTCCCCAGCAGCTAGTAAAAATGCAGACTCCAAATACGTACTGTCTATCACTAAAGGCTCTGAAAGCCACATTGTTTGGCATCTTCCAGGAGATGCAAAAACCTCTTCCAACCTTTTTAATCAGCCTGTGACCCCCAACTGCTCTGGATTAGGTTTCCCACCTTACAGATCAGGTGACAGGATGACCCTTGAGGCTCTCCTAGCCCCAGAGATGAGCATCAACCTTCAAAACCATTGTTTGCCCAGACTAGGGGGTCAGAACACAGATATACTATGCCTTTTATCTATGAGGCTGATCCTATGCAGTACCACGAAGGCTGTAGTAATAGCAATCTGCCTTCCTTGCAAAAGAGTTTGTACTGATAACTGGCACAATATGATTAACGAAGTCGCTGAGTGGCCCCCATAACTTTTGCAAGGAACCAGGTCCCAGGGGAGCCTTTACCTTATGCAGTTCTTCAAAGGTCTCTTGGCAGCACTCACAAAATCCCCTCTTTTTCTTTGGCACAGTGACCGGTGTGGATCGGGGGCTCTTCTCCCCCTCGCTGCGCATCGGACAGCCCTCCACGCCCCTGCAAGGTAACAGCAAAGATCTTCCCTGCCCTCACTTGACAGCATCAGCATGTAGCCAGCTGTCCGCGTAAGGGCCAGGGAGGCAGTGCTGTCTTTGAGCTACAGCTGTTTCACCCGGAACAGGGCTCCTTTCACCTGCATCCAGAAGACAAGCGATTCTCTAAATCCCAGGAACCAGCAGGGAGGGCAGCAGTTAGCAGAGGAGATGGGTTAAAAACTTGCACAGAAGGAGCTACAACCTACCTGGCTCTGCAAGAATTCGAGAGGCTTTTCAGAGGCTCAAATGGGCTGGAGCTTTTGGGTGCCAGGAAGTTCAGGTCGGGAAAGCTTTTGAACTGGTGATGGAAGGGTCGGAATTGCCTGAAAGCAGCAGATCAGGACATCAGACTTTTGGCAGTGATAGCATGGTTAGAGAGCTGTCCCTCCCTCAGAGGGGCTCAAGGTGCTGCCTCATTTATGATAGGATACTGGCCATCGCTGTCCTTTCATTTGGCTGTTCCAGAGATTTCCCATTTCTCACTGGAAGTACTAAACCTGATTCCCAGTAATGGTACTGTTGGGGGGGATGTTTTGGACAGAAGGCAGGCTTGCCTGCTCAGCTAAAAACCCACCTTTTGCCCCAAGGCACATCAGCAGCAGCCAGTGCAGTATTTTCAGCCTCACAGCAGCACGGGAAGGTTTTTGTTCCCAGATGACATCTCTCTCTTCACACTTTATTGCATGCAGCATGTAAAACCTAATATTTGACTCTGCAGCTGCCTTAAATGTTGTCTTCAGAATAATTAATCAGCGCTTTGGATACTGTTAGAGTTACAGAGTTGTTAGAAACACCACAGAGATCAGATCCCCTTGTGCTGGATGCTGTAATCAAGTTACAAGCCCTGACCTCATGCGCTTCAATCTCTTTCCTCATTTCAGAGGACTCAAGCAGATTAAGTGACCCACCGAGGACCACAAACAGAATCCGGGCAAGTAAGTAAACTCTGTTGTCAAGTCTCATTTAGCACCTTTTTCCCCCCTGACACATGAGCCACCTAGATTGTTTCTCTAAACTCCATTTGCCTCCCTCTAGGAGAGGGTCAACTTCCCGGTGTGTAACAGGGTCTTCAAAGAAGCCACGCTCTGCCTTGTGGACAGAATATTCACTGCAAACAAAACCAGTAAAGGACTCCGACCCTGGGAGCCCCTGAGGTTTTAAGGTGTGATATTTAGAAAGACCTCATTTACCTGCTCTGGTCTTCAACCTTCACAAAAGGGGGCTTCAATTTTCCTGCTAGAAAGAAAACTGGTTAGAAGTTGCCCTGGCCAAATTCATTCCCCCAACAGAATTGTGCTAAGAGCCAAGCTCATCAGTACTTCTGACACCTGTGAATGTCAAGTAATGGCTAAGCACAGCCAAAACAGCTCTTTGGGTAATCTACAACAGCCCTCACCTCCAGAGTATTCAGTAGGGTGACCAAATCCTAGAGGCAGCCCAACTGTGGACTGTCTCCACCTTTGAAAAAACATCCAGCTAAGCCCCTTGCATCTTTAATGTCTACTCAGTCTTACCAGCCAGTGGCCTAACCCCAAGCCTCCAATTCTGACTCAAATCCTAAAAACTGTCACACATTCTTAATGCAACATGCTGCCAAGCACAAGAGACAAGTTTATAAGAAACAAATTGCAGCAGCAGTTGCACAAGCACAGAGCTCTGCATCAACCCTTCCAGCACCTTTTTCTCCCTTTACCTTTACACAACAGCCTGGAGTTCAGAATGGCTCAGGCCAGGACAGTTAAGTCAACGCAGTAAGAGCTGCTGGAGACAAACCAAGATGCTGCATAGCCAAGCCTGGCAGGAGAACACTGCTAAAGAGCAATATCTGGCCTTTGCTTGGTCCCTGAGGAGGGCAAACAGCAGCTATGCTTCCTACAGGCATAATATATATTAAGGGAGCAGAAGAAAGCCTCAGCAGTGCATTCAGGGAAAAGGTTTTCAGAGCCAGGCTGGGAGAAGAGGCTAACAGGTCCCTCCTGTCTCACAGGTATGTTCAGCTCGCAAGTGATAACATTACGCTCAGCCTGGAAATCTGAGTACAGATCCGGTTAAGAAACAAATCAACACCAAGGTATTCCCACAGGGCGTCTGCCTGACCCTGAAACCCAGCCTCTCATGCCTCCCTTATTGCCTCAGAAGGGCGAGGTGTTTTGTTTTCTTGTGATCCTGGCACTCAATGCTATTTTCTCCAAAGAAGTTTTAACCTCATCCTCCAGAAAGGCCGAGTCCACCTGTCCTCACCAGTTTGTTCTTCGAGCCTCATCCTGAGCTTGCATCAAATGTGCTATTACGTCACTAAATTAGCTATTTAAGTACAGGATCAATTTTTCCACGTAAATGCTGCCAAATGCTTAGCCCTTCTGAAAGCAAGGCCATGTTTAGGGCCCCAGATAAAACTCAGACTGGTGCGCAGGTCCTGAGCTCTCATGGCAGTGCTGAACAGTGACAAACGGTTCAGCTGTCACCACGAGTCCCCAGGCAGGGTTCAGAGTGTGCCACAACGAAGAGCCCTGAGCTTGCAGCAGACAATCTGCCTTATCCGACAGCTTTTCGAGCCTTTTGTCACCACCTTCCCCGCCAAAACTGGAAAATAATCTTCCAAGTGTCACACACAGAATCCAGGTTGGAGCCTGCTCTGAGATATTACCGAGCATTCACTCTCCAACCAGCAGAGTCAAACAAGTCACAAATTAGCTTACGTCACTGGTGCCAATCTCAGTATCACAATTGGCTCTTGTCTAATTGCAGATGAGAACCTGTTTTTTCCCCCCTCCTCCTTTGGAAGTGTTATCCCTAGACTGGTGTCTCAGCAGTACATTTCAGCCTAACAGAAGTGAGTGGGTTGTGAGGAACACGCTCTCCTCTGTAGGATGCATTATTCTTCAAAACTTCGTTTGAGCCAGTGGATTCAACGTGCAGTGCCGGCAGCACAGTTCTCAGGTGCCTTGGGATTCTGGGAGCAGCGCTGCAACGGTTTATGGGATTTTTAAAAACTGCCTGAAATCAAAGGCATAACATCCTCAGCTGTATTAGGAGGCTGCAGCTAGACTCAGACAAGGAGTTACAAAACCCATTCAAGAGAAACTGCCTTAACAGTTGGCATATTTTGGACTGCTGAAGTTTCAGATGGATTTTCAAATTCTAAACGAGGCTTCTTCAAGCAGCTCCCCAGCTGAGTGTAAATAGGAGCACAACTTCTGGACCTACCTTTGCGAATTTTTGATCCGGATGCAAGGCATTTTGCCTAAAGGGAAAAGTGACATATTTAGTATGGAAGCCAGCACAGGCAGAACTGTAATTACTGATCCCAGAGCAGCAAAGCGAGATTGCAGTAGTCTCACCCACCACTTCAGAGCTCCTACATCAGAGACTATATCACCTCCCCCTGATATTTTGTCTCCCGAGTTACCTGAGTTATTTTAAATACAATATACAGGCTGCCACTCTCTGATCTTATACCCTACCTTCTCACTGACCTCTCCAATCCATTTAAAAAATACTTCAGAAAGCCAGTGTGCTAGCTGCATATGATCTTCGTTTTACCCTTGTCCCTTACAAGTCACAATCAGTATTAGCTGTGCTACAGAGGAGATTGGTAACTAATGGCTGCCTCATTCTCATCTGTTTTTACCCTCACTTTATAAAAGAAAAAACTGTTTGAATTTTGACATCTCCATCAATAAACAGAAGAACCAGATTGCCCAGTGTTGGATGAAAACCTAGGAGATCACCCTGCTTACAAGCCCAGTAGCACTAGAGGAGCTAGAATGATTGTTTAGAGCTACTGAGGGATCCTGAGCATCTCAAGTCAGGCTGGAGTTAGGTCAGTTACCTCCATCTTCTGGCATCGTTTCCTTGCTCCCGAGACAGCACGCAGCAGCTGTTGAGCGTATGACAACATTTCTGCACAGGTGGGATGTCAAGGAGCCATAGCTCAACAGGAGAAGGTGAGCTGTTCCCCTCCACCGACTGCAGCACAAGTATAACTCCCCATCCGCACCAGGGAAAAGCACATAGCACCTGGGCCTGCCATCACCTGGCAGGGCATCACCCCTACACAGTTAATTTGCCCAAGAAGCAGCCAA
The DNA here is from genome assembly GCF_000690835.1 of Fulmarus glacialis. NCBI lineage: Eukaryota > Metazoa > Chordata > Aves > Procellariiformes > Procellariidae > Fulmarus > Fulmarus glacialis. The sequence continues at coordinate 10,068 of NW_009208951.1, forward strand.
GACAGAGTGCTTTGAGGGACGGCACCCCATTTGGCTCTTTAGCAGAGCTGGAGGCTGGTTTAAGTCTCTACAGAAATGAGACAGTTAAGAATTTTGCAGCACACAGACCAGACCCTGACATTTGAAAGCCCTGACAGGCTTGCCTTAAGAATTTTGCAGCACGCAGACCAGATCCTGACATTTGAAAGCCCTGACAGGCTTGCAACGCCGCTGCGGATCAGCAGAGCTGGCTGCTCAGGAACGTGTACTAGCAGCGGCTGCCTCCATCACACATCCAGACAAGCTCAGCCACGGCTGTATGTCACTGTCATTGGACACTCGGGAACCTTTTACTCCAGACCTATTATTAGAATCAGAGTTTCACCATCTGTCTTTCCCATCACCCCCTCCCCATTCATCACTGAGACGGGAAGCGCCTTCCAGCACAGGTTCTCAAACATCAGCACTTCCTAATTAAAAACGACCAAATCCTGCCATTATCATGATCTGTACTTCCAGGTCAATTAGTAAAAATGGTCTTTTTGGAACAAATTAATGCACTGACCAAGCTATTAACATTTTCTAATATTACAGCTTCAGTATATTACAACATACTCAGTGTTTGCTATTGTAAATGTGACAGTAGCATGTTCTATACATGCAAGGAAATCTGGTTTTTGAAGGGCAGACCTAGCTAGCCACAGCTAGGACAGCATCAGTCAAGTACTCGGTATTGCTCGCAATTTCTTCCTTCTCCTGTACCACACTTGCTACATCACTTCTGCTCCACCTGTCTCAAAAATCATTAATTGCCAATAGCTAAATTTCAGCCTACAGAGAAGGATACCATCCACGTGCAAGATCTGGACTCCCCACAGGCGAGCGTTGGCGAGGATACTGCTGCCACTGCAGGTGTCCTGTACAAACAGAGAGGTTTGGCAAGGTACAGCTCAAAGCAGAGATGGCTGTGTGAGCACATGCAGCTCTAAATCTAGTTTAGAGAGATTTTCTTGTTGCCCAATTGACAGACCACTGTGTAGCTGTTACTAAAATCAGGGCACAGCAGAAAACGTTCGAAATCATGCTTTATCTACCCCAAATTAACAGTAGCATCTAGGTCAAATTTTTAATCCCTGCTATAGCATGAGCTTCTAAGTGGGCACTGAGATTCTTTTGGCTGCTTGTGATATCAGTGAAAGGACTGCAGGGGAGCCTTTTGCCCCAGCTATGTGGCTTTATTTCTTTCTAGGCTAAAAATTCATCTAACAATGGGTCTTGTGTTAATAATTCTTTTGTGTTGAGCACCCAGATCACTGGGACAGGCCTTAGAAGTACTTAACATGGATGGATGACACAGCTCCGTGACAAACAGTGCCCAGGAGCACTGCACAACATTCTGCAGAGCCACAAGCAACTGCTTCATACCTTTACCAGCCCCAGAATCTGCTCCATTCAGCAAGCAGGGGCTCTGGAGAAGTGGCTGGCACTGGTTCTGCACTACTCAGCAGTACTTTGAACATACCCAGCTAAAGAAAAGCCCATCCATACGCTGCTCACCTGATTCTTCATGGCCTTCTGCAGCAGTTCCTTTCCCCTGCTGATCAGGGCCTGCAGAGAAAGAAGCCAAGTGCTATGTTAAAGCAAAGAACTACCAGGCAGCAGCAAGCTGAGGATAGCATGACTGTCCAATAAGAATGATTTCTGGTGATACCCACTCTCTGCTGGGGAGAAAAGTCTGGCCAAGACTTCATCTCAAAGACAGCAAGACTGAGCATTTCCAGGGAACGCAAATCGCAGAGGCACCCATTAGGTCTACACTAAGCAGCTGTTCAACCAAGGCTTGGCTTTCACTGAACAGCAGCGAATGCTCCAGAGCGAGCCAAGAGGAAGTAGCAACTTAGCTCGGAATCTCTGCCTGCCACATCCCAACATGCTGGCAGGGGTTAGGAACATCCTTGCTAGCCCTTCCTGGGAATAGAGTCTCATTTGCAAGCCAATGATTTCAGCAAATAGGTTAAGCCCTTTGTAAGACAAATGGATAGCACTGCAAGCAAGGACAGGGGAACAAACACCACAAGTGAGTGAAAACCCTGAATCAGCTGAGGCTTCCCACCTGCAGGCAGTCCAGATCTAGCTGGCAGAGATCTAGACTGGGGCAGTAGGCTCTCCCCACAGTCACAGCTTCCAGCAGACACCAGCGTTCAATGCAGGATGCTGGAGCTTTGGCCACAAGCACTGAGCAGAAAGCCCAGCTCCAGCAGGGTGAATAGGACCTAGAGAAATCCCATCTTGCTTGCCCTTGTAGATCTCCTCCCAAGTTACAATGGCCCTGCCCTACCGGTGTCTGTGAGCACGCATTCAGAGCCTGCAATGGTTTTATCTTGTCTACACTTCTCTGTGTTGTGGTTTAACCCCAGCCAGCAACTAAACCCCCCGCAGCCACTCACTCACCCCCCCCCCTCCGGTAGGATGGGGGAGAGAATTGGGAGGGCACAAGCAGAAAAACTTGAGATAAATACAGTTTGATACTGGAAATAAAACAAAATAGAAGAGTAATAATAACAGTAACAACAACAATAATAGAATATACAATGCAGGCGATGCACAATGCAATTGCTCACCACCCACTTACCACGTATCCCGAACCGTGAGAGCCCCTGCCTTTTCCCGGACCACGCCTCCTAATATAT
>NW_009208951.1:12811-15700 GCF_000690835.1 Fulmarus glacialis
CACCAGCTTCCCCTGCACCTGGCAGAGCATGGGAAGCCGAAAAGTCCCCAGTGCAAGAGCCATTCGGCAACAACCAAAGCATCAATGGGCCATCAACCTTCCTCTCATACCAAACCCAAAACACAGCACCCCCCCCAGCTAGTGGGAAGAAAGTTAACTCTGTCCTAGCCAGAGCCAGGACACTCTGGCTTTTCTAAACACACCTCTGCAACAGGACAGACTGCCTATTCTGTTGGGAAGCCAGCCAAGCCCTCTATTCCCTCTGCCATTTGAGTAGATATTCTTTGTTTACTAGCTCAAAGCTGCGATACGTGCATTTGAGTGGACAATGATACGCAGACATGAGGAACATCAGTATGAATACGAATGGCCAGACCAGGGGAAAAAAAATGCACAACGTATTTGCTCAGGGCAGGAACAACTTTACCTTCCAACGCTGGTCTCAGGTTCTACTCTATAGATCCCTCGGGCCAAACTTTGAGGTGGCCTAAACTTTTATAGCTCTTACACTGTCTGGTGGCTTCTGGCGAGGTCTGGTATGGTTCCCTTTGGAGGTAGAAGGCATTGGGCTCGTGGCTTTTGCATCCTCTGAAGTTACGTTGCTCCACTTCTCAGTCCGAGTCCTGGCTTTGTCTCGTTTGGCTTCTTTGCTGCTGGAAACCACGTAGCTGATTTCTTTGCTTAGGAAGCTTTCGGTCACCTGCAGCAAGAGACAGAACAGAGCAGCTCTGAAACCATCCAACAACTCTGAGCTGAGAGAGTCCTACTAAGCAAGAACTCCTGCTTTTAGCTTAATCCCACACACAGATAAGGGGCAGCTGAAAGTAGTTGTCTCTACAGGTAGTTCTTCCAGTCCTTACTGCTGTCTCACAGAAGGGAGGAGATCCTATGATGTGCAGAGTGTGCACGCCCTAGAGCTACGCTGCAAATAATCACCAGAACTGTCGTCAGGCTGAGACTTCCATGACGCTGTCTACCATTATCTACTGAAACAATGGTTTCAGAAAAAAAGCACTAGGTGAGAAAACAGCACTGGACGTCACGCATCAGTGTGGAAGAGCTCTGTTCTCAGGAGAACAGAACACATTTTAGCAAAATAAAGTAGAAAGTGAACAGCTGGGACAAGCAGCTCCACACAGAACAGGACAGCAGGGAACTAGAAAGCCAAAACACACACACACGCCTTTGCACAGAAGCTAGAAGTCCAAGGAAGAGGTGGAAACCCAAAATTTGGGATACTAACAGTAGGCTTATCAGAAACTCAGTAGAAGGCAGACAGCCATGGGGCACTAACGCACAGGTATGAAGCCCACAGGAGGACAAAGATCTGAGCAGTCTGAAATCACGGCTGCTGAACAAGCCAGTTCTGCTGTGTTACAGAATCCCTGCGAATAGAGATCCTGGACCCACTTGTGTGAAGTGCCACAAATGACATTGCAGGCTGCCTGCAAGGGTGATTTGTGTTACAGCAGATTAAGGAGGCTGCAAGCACAGAATAGAGTATATCAAAATCTCCCCATCCAAATAATGCTCCAGGTGTTACCACCCCTACGTCAAGGCTAAGTTCAAGATACCACATGCAAGTCCAAGGCCATAAGATGCCCTTAGCTTGGTCCTGAACAATGCACGGGGCCTGGATTTGGGTATTACTGAAGAGCTGTTTTGCAGATGGTGGCCATGGTGCACTTGAATTCAGTATCTCCACAGGAGAAAGAGGAATGAGAACTCCACTCCCAGTGGACCGCATTTCAGAGAGGGAAGTGACCTGAGATGAAGCCCGATGAGAAGCTAGAGCAGCAGTCAAAAGGCTAAAATTATTTCCAAGTAGCGCGGCAGCTACGAAGAGAAATAACTGACTGCTGGGAGCAAGCATTTCTCAGACTTGAAGATGCACAGCTAAATAAGAGATGCTACGAGAAGGAGAGTGTCCCTGAGTGTTGATGGGGAGGACAGAAAGAAATCAGCAAGTTCAGCATGAAGGTGTGATTAAAAAAAAAAAGGGAAAAAAGTGCAAGCCAGCTTCCCCACATATCTCTACGGCCAACACATGATCCTGGCAGCAGAGATACAGCAGCATCAAGAGATAAATGAGTATTTTACACCTGTGTGTAGCATTGAAGGATTTAAGGAAGTTCTGGGGTGCACATGAGAAATCCACTCCAAACAGAGATTAAACAGTTTGAAAACAAACAGTGACAACTATTAGGACCAAACTGTACTTAAGAGTCATAAGGAAACTGAGAGATGAAACAGATGAACAATCAGCTGCTGGGCACAGCCCCTGTCCTCAGTTCCAGCCTGGGTGACTGATACTACTTTTTCAGGGTCTTGGAAGAGGATATAAGGAATTGGTGAGCAATATCAGCACCAAGGAAATCTAGACAGGCCACAGAGAATGCCATATGGATCCACCCAAACAACAGCTTCTTAGGGAGAAGAGTCCAGATGGCGTATCTGGGAAAGCCATGTGAAAAAGTACACAGCTACATGACAAAAGAGAATTGGCTGGCGTTACCCTGCTTTACCCTAAATTGAATTCCAGGAAACATTTGAAAGTCCCACAACTTCCCTAAAAAATTAAGCTGCCACAAGCTGTTGTGAAGGATGAGGGGTAACCAGGCAACCAGTTATCACTGACCAGAGGATGCTCCCATCACCAGGTGACCAGTTAGCATCTACTGGAAGGCGCTGCCATCACCATACAACCAGTTACCACCACCTGGAAGGTGCTCCCATGGCCAGGCAACCAGTTGCCACCCCCTAGAAGATGCTGCCAGGACAGGGCGACCAGTTACCACCGCGCAGAAGGCAGGAACAAGCAGGCAGTTTCGTAGCAGCTGGTCACAGGCAGGCTCGGGTTGGACCACGCTGCCCAGCGCCCCACGAGGG
>NW_009208952.1:0-218 GCF_000690835.1 Fulmarus glacialis
CCGCACTCCCCCCTGCCCCAAACCTACCTCTGAGTAGCACAGACTCTGCTCTTTGGACTTGTTTAGCTTCGGTCCGTGCTCCTGGAGAGGAGAAAGGAGAAAGGCTTGGGGCAGGTATGTGCACTGGGGGCTGCTCCTGCCCGGGGTTGCACCCCAAGGTTTGGGCTCCCCAAATTCCCCCGGGAGCTGCGGAGCCACCCTGCCAGGGCCAGGGGTGA
>NW_009208952.1:288-4847 GCF_000690835.1 Fulmarus glacialis
GGTGATGCCTGCAGCCCCGTGCACGGGGCGGTGGAAATCGTGGCTCAGAGCACGCGGCCGGTGTCGAAGCGTGAAGCCTCACCGTGCGCTTCTCAAATACCCAGGGCTGTCAGAAGAGCTTTGCGAAAGGAGAGAAGAAAGAAAAAGGGGTTCGTCCCTTCTCCCCGGGCAGCTCAAGGCTCTTTGGGCTCTCTCCTGCTTCAGGCAGGAGCCCAGCAAACGACACAACGCTGCAAGCACGCGCGCGGATTCAGCCCAGCCCCAGGTTTGCTCCTCCTGTGCTCCCTGCTGCAAATGTCCTGCCGAGGACACCCACCGGCCACGGTCCCCCTGTCCCGCTCCTCTCCCGGCAGCATCTTACCACCCAAGGAGCAAAGCGTGAACCTACAAGCCCGGCGCAATGCAAGAAAATACGTACTTTTCAGGTTTCCCAAAACGACATGGAATTCAAGCTGTTTTCACCCCGAATGAGCCGGGGGGAGGAGAAGTTGGGCTCGGGGCAGCTACGCCAGCTCACCTTGCCCCGGGCACAGAGCCGTGCCAGGCAGGGGACGATGCCCCAGGCGAGGGCAGGGGACGGGCAGGGCACGGATCCCTCCCTTCCCCACGCCAGACCCCCAGGCAGTGCCCAGACCCCCGTTTACCAGGGATGGCCGGATCCTGCCAGGCACCTGGGTACCTACACTGCCAAGATGCGTGCACTGAGCAGGATTTTTTGCTGCCCACGGGCTGCAGCCGATCTCCCGCCTGACGGACCCACCGAGGGTCCAGACCAGTGCCCCCAGTTCGCAGCAGCAACCGGGCTCGGGTCCTACCTGGACGGAGGTGCAGGTGGTGATGACGCTCGTGTCGTACATGGTGTTGCTGTCGTTGATGTCATCCGGCAAGGCAGGGCTCTTCTCCGTCTTGGGTGGCAGGGTGATGGGCGGTGAGGGGTTCTTGGGGGAGAGGTTCACGTCGGGAGGGTCCAGACCAGTGCCCCCAGTTCGCAGCAGCAACCGGGCTCGGGTCCTACCTGGACGGAGGTGCAGGTGGTGATGACGCTCGTGTCGTACATGGTGTTGCTGTCGTTGATGTCATCCGGCAAGGCAGGGCTCTTCTCCGTCTTGGGTGGCAGGGTGATGGGCGGTGAGGGGTTCTTGGGGGAGAGGTTCACGTCGGTGCCGTTGCCGAAGGCTTGGATGGCGTTTCCTGGGGGGGCAGGAGATGTTTAAGGGGGGGGGCTGCACCCCGGCGGTGACGGGTGAGGAGGGGGACGGGGAAGCGCCTTACGGAGACAGGGGTTTTCCGTGAAGTCTCGGAGGAACTTCTCGCACTCCTCCTCCATGTTGCCGCTGCCTTTGCAGGAGCACCAGGGCGAGATGGTGATGCTGGTGGTGCTGGCGTCAACGTAGTTGGGCGTCATGTCGAAGCCTGGAGAAGGAAGAGGGATGAGGGGCCGCGGTGGGAGAGACCCTTCACCATCCCGTCCCCCCCGGCACTCACCGATGAGCCCCGCGTAGGAGCCCAGGCACGCCTGGTAGTTGTCCCCGGGGCAGCTCGTCAGGGACTGGAAGGAGGCTTGGCAGTTGGTGTGGAAATCGGCCAGCCGGGACCTGGGGGCGAAGAGCAAGAGGGGGAGGGACGGGGTTTCACCGCTGCTCCCGGCACAGAGCAACTCAGCCACATGGAGCAACATTTAAAAAAAAAAAAAATAAAGGCAAGAAAAGAGGATAAACGGGATAGAGAGAGGAGAGCTAAACGAGTTCTAGACTCAGGAGGTGCAACTTCTTGTCTCACCTCTGGTCGCCCCAGCCTGCCGGAGGGTCATGGGCAAGGGAGGGGTGCCTGCCTGCGGGCGGGTACCCCACTGGGGATGAGCCCCCCGGGCGTGGGACCCTCGTTCCTCCATCCTTTACGGCTCCCCCCCCCCCCCCCCCCGATAGAGAGAGGAGAGCTAAACGAGTTCTAGACTCAGGAGGTGCAACTTCTTGTCTCACCTCTGGTCGCCCCAGCCTGCCGGAGGGTCATGGGCAAGGGAGGGGTGCCTGCCTGCGGGCGGGTACCCCACTGGGGATGAGCCCCCCGGGCGTGGGACCCTCGTTCCTCCATCCTTTACGGCTCCCCCCCCCCCCCCCCCCCTCCCCGAATCTCGACACCATAAACTTCACAACCTCGTTTGGCCGCGCTGCTCCCGGCGTCATTACACGACTGTAAAATTTCACTGCTTGTTTTTATCTTCCCCCTGAAATGTTAAAGCTTAGAGCTCAATTAAAATGCCTGAGTTTGAGGGTTACATTTTCCTTTATTCGAAGAAGGGAAGGGAAAAAACAAAAGGAAGCCTCGCAGAGCCCCCGGGGGCTGAGATGCTCGTGCCCTGCCTGCCCTCCTGCCGGACTGGGCAGGGCGAAGGCAGAAAGAGCAGAGACGGGGAGAACGGCAGCAGGATCAGGGGGGATAAAGAAGGGACAACAGGAGCAGAGGAGCTGATTTCCACTCCTAACCCGATTACTGGCTTGTTTACCCCTTCTCATCTTCTCTCGCTGCTCGGTGTAATGCACGGAAAAAGCACAAGGAGCGATGGAAGCCCAGTTGTCTCCAGGTGCGTCGGTAATCTGGCTCTGCCGACACAAACCCACGCTTTCCATGCGATGCTCTGGGGATTTTTCTCGGGATGAACCGAATCACCGAGGTAGAAGGATAAAGAAACGGGAAGGATGTAGAAGAGGATGGACAGATGGACCAGGTGGACAGATGGATGGGCAGCAGTTTTCCAAACTGACTCAGTCATTAAACGAATAGACACGAGGCTGAATTGTGGCCCAGGCTGGATCTCAATCACAGGGAGGAATTGCTGCGAAGCAGCCAAGCTGCTGACACTGTAGATGAGACCTTGCATTTCACAACAGAAAATCTCCTCAGCTCTTTTTTTCCACACTTCATACAGAAAGAAGGAGGCATACGTTATTTTCTTTAGCTTCCTTTTCCTTTCTTCTTAATTAAATGTCATCTTTGTCCAACCGGTGATTGAATCATCCAACAGTACCTGCCTAAAGCCGTAAGAACGGATGAAAATAAAGGGTAGAAATTGTGGTGGTTTTTTTTTTTTAAGTAGGAATTATTTGTTTTCAGGAGGTTTTGATCAAATTAAATGGAGGAACAAATGGAGCAGTGATTGAATGAAGTCGAAGGGATCTGCAGCGATACCTTACATCCATCCAGCACTTTTCATCACACCCGATCTCGATGCACTAAGGGAGCTGGCGGGGGGTCGGGTACCACCGAAACGCAGCCAGCGCCAGGCAGGAACAGAGCTGCTGCTGCTGCTGAGCCCGCAGCCAGAAGGCCACTGCAGTTTCACGGGCTGCGTACTGGGGAAAGGACAGAAGAGGGAATAAAGCACAGCTGCTCGGAGCTGGACCAGAGCACTGGATGCTCCATGGGGAAATGCAGCGGTTTCCTGGAGACTTTCGCTGTTTCCAGCCATCTGTGACTGGGGCTTTTTCCAGGTCCCAAGGTTTCACAACCACAATTGCAACCATCTTCTGTGGAGCAGCTGAGCCTCTTCTGGGGACTCCCTGGTCCTTCGGGGACCCCAGCATCACCCCACAGCGAGCTCCCCGGCTGAGGCGGGGGTTTGGCGAGGGCCACTCCATGCACTTGATACCTTCTTTTTGCTGCTTCCCAGGGCCGGGCATGCAGGTTGCACTCAGTTTTCGCCTGCTGATGGGCTGCCAGCAGCGTGAACTGGATTATTTTCCCACTTACACCAGCTGCCTGACCCACTTACAGCCTCCCGACAGGCTGCAAATTTCCAGGGCAAGGTCAGCCTCTTCATCTGGGTTATTCAAGCACTCCCGACGAGAAGACAGGACTCCTGGGCACCACCGCGCTCTTCTACGCATTGGACACTAATAAATAGCAATAACACAACTGGCAGCACCTCTCCCTCCTCCTCCTCCTGCAAACAAAACTCCCCCAGCCCACGTGCAGGTTATTTTGGCCAGACCCACATTTATTTTCCTCCCCACGCCAGCGGTGCAGAGGGAAGCTGGGGCGCCCATCCTGCCCCCATACCTGGGACTGATGCTCAGCTCTCAGCACACAGTCTCCCTCGCTGGAGCTGTGCACGAAGCCCAGCATGTGCAGAGAAGCTTTGCCAGGGGACTTTCGCAGTGCTCCCTGCAACCAAAACCAGCCTCAGGTTAAGGGGTGTTGCTCCCCACTTGCAAGGTGGGAGCAGAGGGGAGAGCCCAGGGTGGGCGTTGCAGAGCAGAAAAGCTCCAGCGCTGCTCCTTTCACACAATCCCCATCACGGGAAGGTGTCTGGACTCCCTCCTCCTCCCCTCTGTGGGAGATAAATAAAGTTTCCGACAGCATTTCCCCTCTCCCCAAATGAGAGGCGAAGGCACGTCAATTCTCTTAAAGAACTGAGGCAAGTTCATCACCGAGCGCCACAAAAATTTGTCACGCTGCTCCCCGGGGCCCTGCTCCTGGCTTGTAGCATCCTCTAAGGCAAATGTTATTCTTTTCATAATACATGACAAGCCAGCTGGTAATCTTTCCAGAATATCCAAGCC
>NW_009208952.1:4880-5170 GCF_000690835.1 Fulmarus glacialis
TGCCCCTCTTTCCGTGGTATACAATGAGTTTGCAGTTGCTGGATGAGACTCTAACTGCCAGGAATAAACCTTACTGGAGCCGGGCCATAGCTTCTCAGATTTCTGCTTTTAAGTGCCCAGGCAAAAAAAAAAAAAAAAAGGAGAGGGAGCCAAGTCCATCTTAGGAGAAACAGGAGGAATCGGTGGTCTGGCCAGCGGCTGCCTGCAAACGCCAGAGCTGGGCTGGGAAGAGCTGGGCTGGCAGCTGGGTCAGGGGTGGGGAAGGAGGACGGCGGCGCGGGGAGCTGCAA
>NW_009208952.1:5212-8614 GCF_000690835.1 Fulmarus glacialis
AAGGCCCCAAAGAAAAAAAAAAAAAAAAAAAAAAAAAAAAGGAGTGAAAAAGGGATTAACGAAGATTAATTATATATATACACGCACATATATCATATTCCAAATCGGCTCCAAGTGCTGGATTTCAAAGTTAGGGGTTTCCAAGCTGTTTCTCTTTGACACAACTAGAAAATACGTTTGATTTCTGGGTGAAAAGACCAGGACGATGCCAAGGGGGGGCAGCTCCAGGGATCTGGGGGCTTTAATACTTCTCTTTCTCCCTGCCCAACTCCAGACACCTCCCAGGGACGCGGGTCCCTGCACATACCCCTGGTGCATATATCCCCCGTTTAGGGGACCTTGCGCATCGCTGCAGGGACCACTCCGTCGGCTCCTGGCTGCTAACTCGTCTCCTAGCCTTGTTATCGTGCAGGAATTCAGAAGCAGTTTGCCAGCGCCAGCAAGACACCCTTGCTCTGACATTAAAAGTTACCTAGACAGCAGAGGATTTTTGATTCGGGTTTTTTTTTTTTTTTTTTTCGCTTGTTGGTGCGTTGCAATTTTTTAAGCAGAAAAATCCCCAGAACAGATGCAAGGTGCCTAATTGGGTGCTAATTGTTCCCATCACCGCATGCCTATAAGAAGTCCAAGCCCGGCGCTGGTAATAACTCACCAGCCATCAAAGCGAAGAGTATCAAGCTCTTGAATATTTCATGCAGAAAATGTCCGAGATGCGGAGATTACTCAAGACGTGTTTTTCACGGGCAATTTACAGGGACCAAGGAAAAATGGCTTTAATAGACACAAGCGTCGAGAGGCGGCTCGGAAACGCGCCTCTCCCCCCGCCCCCCCCGCAGAGCAGTGGATGTTCAAGAAGCTGCGACAACATGCAAAAACTCAGCAAGACATGAAAAACCTGCGGGCCCGCTGGGCATCCTCCTCCCAACACTCGCTCTGCCTGCTCGTCCTGCTGGAGATGAATGCTTTCGAAGCCAGGAGATGCTGGGATAAAAAAAATTAGCCTCAAACACCAAGAACAGTGGCCAGGTAATTCAAAGAGCCCTGGGGATGGGGATCAGCTAAAGAAATGAGGGAAGCTGGAGCAAAACTCCGCTTTTCTGGATGACCCTCTACTAAAGCTAGTAAATAGTTCACAGGGGAAAAAAAAAAGATCAATGGAAATATTTGTTTTATCCAGGCAGAGCTATCTGCCACCTCTGGAGACTGGAGTCATCTGTTCTGGGATGAGCCAGGAGGATTTTATTCCTGCTTTTAGTGAAAATCATATCCCTGCGGTAGCATAGCATCTCTCTGCAGGATGAGGACTGGTCCCCCATCCCAAAGCTGCCCCTCGTCCAAGGAGATGGGGGCAGCAGGGAAGAGGCAAAAGGAGAATGAACCAGAGAGAAGCAAAGGAAAAATCCCCAAATTAGAATAAGCAGAGCTAAGCCAGCAAGAGGAAAAAAAAAAAAAGAGGACAAACAGACAACAGACCAACTGCTAGGAACCGTTAATTAAGAAGTTTAGTTATCCGTATGTATTTTTAGGACACCGCATTTTGATTCATCACAGATAAGAGCAGTTGAAAGTCTGTTGGTTTTTTTTTTTATCCTCTTGCCTATGCTCAAACCCTATCATTACCCGGTAAGAGAAGGGAAGAATTAAACGCACGCATCATTTGATTTTAATTGAAGGACTGTTCTATTTCATTGAGCTGCTAACTAAGCCGAACAGGAGATTGTGTTTACATAAGCAAACCCTGAGTCAGTATAGACTTGCTGTCACATTAAGTCAATACTTATGAAGGCTCTCTATTTAATTATTCAGTGCGAATTGACTTATTATTGTGTTAAGAGCGCGGTTAGCCTTGAGCAAGGTGGCCGCAGAGCTGAGAGATCCCTTCCAGCTGCCTTTGCATGCAGGTGCCCATGGGGTCCCGGGGGAGAAGGTACCCGGGGGGTGCTGCCCCACTGGCCAAAGCCCCCAACCTTTGCAGATTTGCTAATTTAAGGTCGGATTCACCTTTCCCCGGCAGGTTATTGCAGCCCCGGTTGCCCAGCCCTGGTGCAGCCACCCACCCTGGGGACCCACCAGCCGTGCCCTGTCCCCCTCCAGACACGAGCTTTGCTCCTCTCCGCCAGCTCTCAGAGCCGCTGTTAAATCCAGGAGCATTCCTCCCTCCTCCTTCTTCTTCCCAGACAACTATGCGGACAGCGGAGCCGTACTTCTGAGCCGCTCTCATTACACAGCGTAATGAGAAAGTTGAGCTGCCGCTCCACTGTTTATCAAGGAAACATCCATTACAGATGGCATTTTGGCTGTGTTAAACAAAGGGCGTGAAGACGAGTACGTGGGTTTAAAAAAAAAAAAAAAAAAGAGCGTTTTGTTCCCATGTTTGGTGTTTAATCAATACCAAGCCAGCCTGGATCTGTTCCTCCCCTCACGCACCCTGAGCCAAGCCTCCCTTGTGGGTGCTCGGGTGATGAAGCAAGGCTTCCCCTCCCCAGGGCATCGCTCCTGAATTAGCATCCCAACCCCAGCCAAAGAGAGATGGTTTCTGAAACGGGGAGAATAGACTGAAATCGGGGAGAATACACTGAAATCGGGGAGAATACACTGAAATCGGGGAGAAAACTCAGGCAAATGAAACATCACCTGCTTTTGGATGCTGAGGATTTACAGCCAGTGGAGGCTGGGAAATTCTTCAGCACCAGCATCACTGAGGCATATAAGACCAGATTATTTGTGTTCCTGACTTGCTGATGCAAGATGAAAAATACAGCAAACTGCAGCTGCTGAAATCAGCTCTTTTCTCCCCTTTCCTTCCCTTTCCCCTTAGCTGAGGTTAGTGTTTTGCAAAAGGTTTTTATATTCTGGGAGCTAAAACCTGTCCACTGCAATCAGACAAAGCTCAGGCTCCTCCGTTGTGCTGGGAAAAGCTTCCCGGCACGAAAAGCTTCACAAATTGCAGCGATCTGAGCCTGATTGCTCCTGCTCTCACGGCCGGGAGCTGGGCAAAGGGGCTTGGGGCTGGGGCATCTCACGGAGGATTTTTAGCAGCCTCCCAGGTCAAGGCCATTCGAATTGCTTCGTCCAGAGCAAAGCCCAGGATTCGAGCCCAGAATAACCCAGATCCTGCAGCCCACCCCCGGGAAGGGAAGGGCACAGGCTGAGCGCTCGCCCTCGCCAGGACCTGAGCCCACGCGGGGACGTGCGGGAGCTCGGGGGCCGCATCCTGGCCCCTTCGTGTCCTCAGCCTCTCTGTGCAGCGCAGAATGGAGGGGTGCACAGCACCCTCCTCCTAGCTGTGGGGACCCCCGGGGGATCGGAGCCCACCCCATGCCAGAACGCTGCCCGCTGGTTTAAATACCCCAGTCCAAAGCATTCAGAAAACATCGCCTTCCATCGGCGGGGGTGGGGGGA
>NW_009208952.1:8628-12347 GCF_000690835.1 Fulmarus glacialis
CTTTTACCTCCCCAGTTTCGTGACCACTGATGGGACGGGGCTGGCGTTCAACGACCGTTTAACCACCAGCCCTGAGCAGCTGGAAAGCAGCAGCAGAAAGTCATGAGAACTTCCAGAATGACTGTTTTGCATGCTGGACCATTAATTTACCCTCTTCCCCAGCTCCTCTGCTTCTTCTGGGAAGAAAGCAACGCGACCTCAGGGTGGGTTGTGTGCTGCAGGAGCAGCAGCCCCTACGAGGAGCATCCCCACGCACCCAGCTCAGCACCGGCCGCGGCGAGATGACAGCAAAAAAAATCTCCCTGCAAAGTCCTATCCTGGTACCAAGGGCTTCGCCGTTCATTAGGCGTTCAGCCAGGAGGCTTAATTACGCTCGCAGCCCGTGCAGGAACATTATCTCGTCTCCTGTCACCGCTGGGTTTCGGAGCAGTTCTGCGATCTGCTTCTGAGTTCAATGCCCTTGCCAGTCGCACATGCAGATAAGGAGGACGAGCATCAGTCCGCGATGCCAGCCCGATAAGCACGGGCATCAACGGGAAAATCCCACGGGAGACCCCAGCCTGGCCTTGCCCGCAGGTGGGGGCTTGGGATGGTGGGACACGGAGGGGTTTCATGCCCCGGGTGGAGGCTGGTGGGTGCAGATGCCACGGGAAGGAGGACAAAGCCTGCACACTATTTATACACGTTCCCGGCACCTGGTGAGGATCTTGGCAGCGGCTGCCTGCCAATGTTTTGTTATTTATAAATGTAGAGAGCCTTGGAGAGGCAGGAGAGAGAAGAGAGGCCCCCCAGCACCAGGCAGCCCTGCAGACCACCCCGTCCCTGCAAAACAAGCCCAGAGCCGCTCGGCAAAGGGGGTGTGAAACAACCAAACCCACCCAGCCTGCACATGGATGCAAGCCCCCCTCCCTGGGCTTTTGCAGAAGAGCAGAGCAAGCTGCTCGCCCGGAGCAGGACCAGCAGCATCTCAAGGGGTCCTGGAGCCAGGCACCAGAGTTTGTAGATCCCCACATGGGTGCAGTCAAGTCTGCACAGCAGCTCCAAGCACCGAGCCCACAGCAGGGACCTCTGCATCACCGCTGAATGAGACCCCCTTGCACCAAGCCAAATGCACCCTAAATACACGGCACCTCCACATCGGTTAAAACCCTCCCATGAAGTGCAAACAGCAGCTGCCGGAGGAGTTTGCATTACCCAGGCGGTGGTTACACAGCCTAGATTTCATTCAGCTACGTGCTCTCAGCCTGGAGCAGCTGGGAAACGCCAGGAACGCGGTCGGAGGAAGAGACGAGGCTTGGGAGAAGGGGTTCAGCTGGCAAGTAAGTCCATGCCCAGCTTTAATTTGGGAAACTAGACCCACAGCAACGGGAGCTGGGACTCCCTGCCCCTGTTTGGGGCAGCGCCGGGGTAGACGGACTCACAGCCGCTGGACAGTCAGGCAGCTAACGTCAAGCAGACAGGGCAGCAGGCTCTCAGACAAGTCTCTCGCTAACGATGGTTTTCCTTGACCAGCTCTTTTCCATGTCCTTTCCCCACGGGCCAGAGGACATGATGCCCATGTGTGCAGCACGCAGGGCCATTCCTTCATCCCTGGGGAAGACGTGCCAGACAGAGCTGGAGGGGGAAAACAGGAGCGAGGACCACAAAGTGCAACCTGCAGGCGCCTGCCCGTTCCCAGGGAAAGCACAGAGCACAGACAGCCCCTGCTAGAAGGCTCTGCCGGAGCCGTCCCCATCCCAAAAGCTAGGGAGAAAAAAGCCGAACCCTCTCTCACTTGCAAGGCAACATGAATAGAGAAAAATTCTTATTTTTTCCCCGCCTCAGCTCAGGTGCTGGGCACAGCTCATCCCAGGTAGGTCACCGCTTCTAGATGCTTTCGCAGTTGCAAACACAAGGAGCTCAAGTGAGCCGCTGGAGCACGTCAGCATCTCAGAGTGTCCCCGGGCACGGGCTCCCCGCTGCAGGCTCTTAACCCCTCTTACACCCCAGTGCCACAGCCTGGTTAATGCAACCGCTTTTAACGGGGGGGTTTGGAGCAAGCCCGCCTGCCCGAGCCTTGGGAGCACTGCCGGAGTCCCCCCGGGCAGAGCTGCGGGAGGGGAGAGGATGGAATGGGACCTTCTCTTGCAAGCCCAGATCCAAGGAGTGCATCCACGCACAGCCCCGCAACACCCCATCATGGGGAGAGAACAGCCGAGGTTACGGCAAAACTCTGCAAACCAATGCCCAAAGCTGGAGCATAAATAAATGCCGGATTTGGGTGTTTTGCAGAGCGAGAGCTCCCAGCCAGGGCTGCCTCTCCCCCACACCGCTGCCGAAAAAATGCATTTCCAACTCAGAGCAAACAGCCAAAGCAGCTGCCACATGCTTCCCCCTTCGCTGCTTCACCTCTTTCTGGTGGAATTTCATTTCAGGCAGGAACAGGCTTATAATTAATGCTCGGCAGCTCCGTGGCCTCTCCGGTCCCCCCCAACACGCTGCTAATGCGGGTCATCCCTCTCCGTGAGCAGATGCATCCGCAGCATTTAATGTCTGAGCAAGCATCAGGCTGACGGAGAGGTGCTACCATTAATTTGGCCGCGACTCAGCGCAGCCCTGGTATCTTTTATTCATAGACATTGGCTTATTGTATTACTTTTTGATAAAAAGCCACATTCCCACGTTTTAAACACATTCGCTTGCAGCCAGAGGAGGACCTGAAGCTGCGTTATTTATTTATTTCGCCACGAGGCTCTGGGAAACTCCATCACCTTGATGGCAGAAAGACCCTCCTCCTCATAGGAAACATATTCTTTATGAGGCTGATCCAGCCCCCGGAGGGTGACAGGAGGTTTTTTGCCATGTGAATAATGAGTTTCATAATGAAACAAAAGCCTGATCTCCCGACTTCGCTCCGCCACGGGGAAAACAGCAGATTTCACCAGCCGTGAAGTTTCGCTGGGGATGCTGAAAGCACGTCGAGGGATTTTGCTGCTTGCAGGGCACAAGCGCTCCCGCTGCCACGGTGCCTTTTGCACATTCCACAGCTTGGGGAGATGGAGCAGTCCCGGGTGGGGAATAGAGACAGCATGGCCCCTGGGGACTCGGCTCCACTGCCCACAGCAGAAAGGCAGCTCCGTCCCCGCTGCTCTGGTTCTGCCCCACGTCTCTACCCCACCTGAGCGCTGCCGGAGGGCATTGCCCCACTGCAGCCTCCCGGGCCCAGCACAGGGAAGGGCAGAGCCGTGGTTTTGCACTGGGGGGGTTCGGAGCAGGTCAGAGCTTGGGCTGGGGGGGCTCGGTTGGCACCCCCATGCTTGCCAACCACAGGCACAAACCCACGGGTTCACCCCACAGCAAAGAGGGACTAAACACGAGGCCGCACCTCAGCCTCTCCATGAGCAGCCAAAACCCATGAACTCTGCCCCATTTTACGCACAGAATACCGCTGTTACTGGAGGAGACCCAGCCAGCAAGTGCCCCGTGCCGTTGGGAAGGTGCAACCGATAAACTTGGAATAGGGTCATGCAACGAGAGAGCGCTGCAAACCCAGCCACGGCCCCGCACAATCCCCCCTCTACAGTCTGCAGGTCTCCCCCCGGCACCGGGAAAAGCTGGGAAAAGCCCACGCAGAGCCCGGCGCAGCCCTTACCGGCAGAGGTGATCCGTCCGGCACGTGTTGCGCAGATCCAGGCAGTTGGGCTTCTCCTTGTCCTCGTAGGAGCAGGAGGGGACGATGG
>NW_009208952.1:12448-12863 GCF_000690835.1 Fulmarus glacialis
TTCCCCCTGCTGCAGTGCTCGGTGGCCGAGATCTCCTTGCTGCAGGTGGAGATGTAGCCCGAGCGCAGGCGCTTGCAGTTGTCGTTCAGGTTGCAGGCTTTGGCCGCGTCGAGGCAGTGGTTGCTTTTGGAGTTGGTGGCGGGGTCCATTCCTGCCCGGAGAGGAAGAGGGAGAAGGGGTGAGCACGGGACCGAGGGATGGGGAGATGCCCTCAACCTGGGGAGATGCTACGGGGAAGGGGGGGGGAATTGGTGTCACCCCCTGGCATCTCCGGCACGGCCTGTCCCTGCGCTGCTGGCAGCGGGGAGGGGGCTGGATGCACCGCTGCGGTTCCCCCCGCTTCATCCCCGTCCCCCTGCACGATTTGGAGGTCCTCCTCCAGCTCGGAAGGGGTTAATGCGCACCGATTGCGGCG
>NW_009208952.1:13063-13296 GCF_000690835.1 Fulmarus glacialis
CAGGGCTGAGCACTGCCCAGGCAGGGACGATGGGGCCAAGGCTGTTACCGGAGCCAGACACCGGCCACCAGCCCCTCACCAGATCCCGGATCTGCCCTGGGAATCCCAGCCATCAGCAAATACAGCAAACGGGGAGAGGATGGACGAAGCCAAACCACCACACGGGAACAAACGCTGAATTTTCTCTTTTTTTTTTTTTTTTTTGTTTAAAAAGTGTGGTACCCCCTGCGCAC
>NW_009208952.1:13369-14830 GCF_000690835.1 Fulmarus glacialis
AGCCACCTGACTGCACCAGCCATCTCGTCCCTAATTTCCTCCCCGCCGCAGCCCAGCCAAGTCCGTGGATTCCTCCGTTGTTCTCCTGGCTTCCGCTGGCAAAGACAAACGACAGCATTGAGGAGGGTTTCCTAACAGACATATTTGTAGGGCCCTGCTAATTAGCAAATGGCAAGCAGCTGCCTGGGCGAGCATCCCCACCACCACCTCCCTCTGCCTCCCCCAGCTGCCCACGGGGGGCTGCCCTGCAGGCGGGAGCGTTTTGGGGTGTCGTTTGCAGCACGGGACCCGACTTTGTCTCATTTTCCCACGGTCTTATCCAACTCGGCTCCTCCGAGCCGGGAGCCACCAGCACGGCACTGCCTGCGTTAACGGGTCCCAATTAAAAGGCGAAGCTGGAAGCTTCCCCGGTGCCATCCCACGCAAACCCAACCCACACCCCACTGCCCTTGGGGGATGTTTGCAGCTGCCGGGGGCTCGGTGCCACCAGTCCTGACCCGTGCCGTGACGACTGCGGGGTCCCCGCGGCCGCCTTCACCTGGGGCCAGCACCCCCGGCTGGGCTGTGATGCCACGAGAGCGGAGCCGGGGGGGTAAAGCTGCTCGGAGAGAGCCCTCGAAATGCCAAAAAAATGTCATCCCAGTGATGAACACCCCCGTGGAGATCTACTGAGGACGGGGGAGTTCGGTCAGACATACGTAAAGTGAATGCTTCTTATGATATAGGAGTTAGAAGTAGATCTGCCTTGAAAAATAATGCAAGAGGCAAGAAGGTCGCCTGAGCTAAGAGAGATCTTTGAGCCGACGGACGGTCGGAGCTGGAACCGGCGCTGGGGGGGGATCCTTCTCCCTGCTCCTCATGGAGCCCTGTTCGGAATAAAGCCAGGGAGAAAGGAGGCGGAGACAAGTCCTTCGGGGCTACGCACCCTCCCCAAGGACGGGACAGGGCAGAAATTGCCATTTCACAGCAGGAACCCCCCGGTCCGGGTGATGCTACAGGGTCCCCCCAGCTGAAGGCTGAGGATGGAGAGAGCTCATGACACTGATGTCAGAGGAGCAGAAGGGGTAAAAGATGCTTGAAGAGGCTGGGGGACACATGGCTCTCTTTTCTCCTTGCCCAGACCAGCTCCTGGTTTTGGGGGGATGCACTGAGCACTCTCTGCACCCGGGTGTGCTGGCGGCCGCCCCGGCCCGGAGCCCTGTGTTAACAGCCAGCGCGGCGGCTCTCCGGCACAAGCGTGGGATCTGTGCAAAGTATCGGCTTATTGTCTAATCCTCCGGAGCATCACTCCTGCCCTGCCCGAGACCTGCAGGGACGTGGATGCATTTTAATAGAGCCGATGCTTGAAAGCGCGGGGTTTCTGGGGAGCTCATTAATAAAGCACAAGCATGAAAATTTCATGAGGCGAGAAGGAAACGGGGGCCAAGGAGCCGAGGAGGGGACTGCGCTGGGAGACCTGGT
>NW_009208953.1:0-252 GCF_000690835.1 Fulmarus glacialis
TGGAGAACAAGTCTTATGAGGAGCGCCTGGGGGAACTGGGACTGCCTAGTCTCGAGAAAAGGAGGCTGAGGGGAGACCTCATCGCGCTCTACAACTACCTGAAAGGAGATTGTAGCCAGGTGGGTGTTAGTCTCTTCTCCCAAGTAATTAGTGATAGGACGAGAGGAAACGGCCTCAGGTTGCGCCAAGGGAGGTTTAGACTGGACATTAGGAAAAACTTCTTTACTGAAAGAGTGGTCAGGCCTTGGAACA
>NW_009208953.1:283-9670 GCF_000690835.1 Fulmarus glacialis
CTGCCCAGGGAAGTGGTGGAGTCACCATCCCTGGAAGTATTTAAAAGACGTGTAGATGAGGCGCTTAGGGACATGGTTTAGTGAGCATGGTGGTGTTCTGTTGGTGGTTGGACTCGATGATCTGAGAGGTCTTTTCCAATCTTAATGATTCTATGATTCTATAAGGCCCTCAGCAGACTGAAGTAGTTCAAAGTAGCAGCTGGAGACAGCAGAAGTGACCAGATTCTCTCTCATCTTCACATCTTACCCTCTTCAAATAAAGGAGAAGCACAATTTCATGATCACACTATGTACAGCTAGGTATGGTGATAGTAATTAAGTTAGCAAAAGGAAACAGGGAAACTAAGGGATTAACCACTCTCAAAGGACAAACAGCTTTCACTGGTAAAAAAGAATGCTGGAGAACATTCCTTAGCTAGTTTTTCAATACATATATTTTTAAATTCTCAACAGTCCTTACCTCAAAGAACAGGACAGCAACCATGTCATTACAATGAAAACCTAGCTTGTGCTTTTATACTAGGAAATATGTTGAATAAGTACAAAGACTGCCACCAAATGCAGAAGAGAATATGTTATGTAGATATTGCCAACCATTATGTTACAAATTATTTAATTTATATTGTCTAAAATAGTCTCTTAGAAGTGTGAGAAGAAAATATGGTTCCTTTCATTTATTTCTTACTGGTTGGCCAAGTGTGATTCTCCTACCTCTTTCCCCTTCCTACCCCCAACAGCACTACACAACTCACAGACAACAGG
Organism: Fulmarus glacialis; assembly: GCF_000690835.1. Taxonomy (NCBI): domain Eukaryota; kingdom Metazoa; phylum Chordata; class Aves; order Procellariiformes; family Procellariidae; genus Fulmarus; species Fulmarus glacialis. Next base: position 1,046 of record NW_009208953.1, read on the forward strand.
ACTGCGCATAGTCTCAGGAATGGTGTTCTTAACTACTTTACACATGATGATCTGGTCATGTATAGCTTCAAAACACTTTGAGATTTTATTTTACTGATGGCCACAAAAGATGAAAAGAAAAAAAATTCATATAAAGTGACGACTACATTGATTTAAAATGGTGGTAGAGTGCTTAAGATCATTTGCCCTATGGCTTAATAAAAATCTGTTTGGAAAATGTTGTTTACATCATCTAGAATGCATTAACTTGGTCATCCTATTAGGTGATTCACCTCACCCCAACTGGTAGCTTGACTTAAAATTAGTCCTAAGAGTGAAGGGATAATTGTTTTTTTGAAGTTTGCTTTGTTTTAAACGTCAGTCTTTAAAGACAAGCACTAGGTCAAGACAACCTTTGATGTTACATCCCATAACATTGTCCTTTGTTGGCTAATTCACCAAACTTCATTTACATCAGGAGAAAATTTATTTAGTTAGTGCAAAACATTTGTTGAGAATAGGAAGAAAATTAAATAAATGCTAAACATTTTGCAAAGGGGTAGGATATGATGCTGAGCTTGGACCCATATTACCAAAATAATCTTGGTAACATATGGATTAAAACAATTACTGAATCAGTTTCAAGTAATGCTCCAAGTACAGCATGTATTCCAAATACTGCTGCCTATATAGAGGGTCAAAAACAAATCGTTATTTATAAAGCTGGTGGTTTCTGATTTTAATGAGAAAGGGATTTGATGTGAGTAGGTGAAAAAACACTATTTTTGTGACCATATTGTTTTCTTACTATTATTGCTTACCTTCAATTCTGTATCCATGGCAAAATTTTTCACAATTGAGATCACACACACATAGAAATACACCAAAACCAAGGCTATTCAAATAATCTAGAAACATTTTAGTGAAACAACGTAAGAACTGAAACTCTAGCTCAAACACCTTTTAATGACAGTTACCCCTGTGTGTGTGTGTGTGTGTGTGTGTGTGTGTGATGCATATAAAAAGTAAGCACTAGCAATCACCATTTCATTTTCTCCAAACCCAGGAATTAATATAAACCATACATAGGGTTAAAGCAATCCTGGCCAAATGTTGTTGAATATGTAAATGCACTCAGCATTCAAACTACTGTGTATTTGCCTATGTTCCATAACTGTTCTATGAGGTGCCCCCAAAATTGCTGTGTTTACCCTGAGAATGAAACCCAGTCTCGCAGAACAGTCTCCCCACATTCTAATAGCTTTATGCTAAGAATGAAGCATTGCATACATATGATACACCATTGGTATACCTTCAACTCATCTTACGCATTTTTGGCTCTCTCCTGGAGCACAAAAAAGGCCAACTCATTATTCTAACTAGTAAGCCTCACAAGGGCACTAAGAAAATCACAAATACTAAGCCTATTCAGTTGCACTGCTTCCTGTGACCACCCATTCTACTATATCAACTACCTGGTGACTCATAGCTAATGATACTCATGGATGAAGTTTAACACCGTATTCATGCTGATAAAAGAATTGGCCTTCTTTCCTCAGTATGGCAGAGGAGCAGAACTTTTTCCCATGCCTCAGAATAGTATTTTACAGTCTTAGGCACACACAGAGATTAAGATCAGGTACCAGATTACTCCAGGCAGTTATGCAGTGCTGTAAATTAAGGAAGCAGAAATACATAAAACCTAGTGCCCATTCTTTCTTCTATTTGAAGCTGCATACCCAAATCCTCATGTGACTGAGTTACAAAAGCACTCCTGAGACATGGGACAGCTGGGAGAGAGGAAGGAACAGAACTCCAGAAGTAGTTCATAGATGGAGGGCAACAATGGCTGGGGTGAGCATACAGCTGGGTGACCTGCAATGCCAGCCTTGGGAGCCTTTCACTACCCCTGTACCTCTCCTGGTTGCCCAAAACAGTCCACACACCGCAGCTCTCCACTGACTTAAGTATCGTAGTGACTGGCTTCAACATGACAGGCTGACTGCTGAAGCTATTTGGAATGACTCACAAGTAGCACAGGTATCACAGGTACTTCCCAAACACCAGTTACTATTCTAATAATTCTGGACTTCAAAAATGCCTTATGCTTCTTGACCTGAAAACACTAACCATAATTTTCTGACAAGAGTTAATATTAATTCATTTCAAAGAGAAACAATCCAGATAAATAATAAACATAGGAGCAATACAGCAATTTTTTTTTTTTCCCCCTCCTTCCTCTTGTTCCACCAAACTGAGTAAGGAAGTATTCTTCATTAGTTTATTGGGGCAAAGCTGCTTTCCATAGGGACACTACTGCTCTTTCTGATCCTTCTGATTCTTACTTGACTGCGCACCACACCTTGCAAGTCAGAACTCACACGACACATTTCTTTTAAGAAAGCCTACCTCTGTAGTGGTCCCAATGTCAGCAGATGGGCTGTATGTACTCGTATCTGGTGGAGCGGTACCAACACTACTTTTAACTGGAGAGCTAGGAGGAGCAGGTCCTGTCATGGTTTCAGTATAGACAGAAGATTGATATAGAATTCCTTTCCTCTGAATTTTATTCCAAACTTTACTTGTGATCTCAGCCAGTTCATACAGAAGCTGCACCTAAAAGAAAAAAAAAAAAACTTTTTTAAGATGAAGCTTTCCTTAATGAGGTGACGGAAAATCATCGAAGTCCTCCACTGAGACTTAGAATGTAGTAGAACTGAACTTCTCACCATTTATAATGTTCTGATAAGCAACTACATTGCAATTAAAATAATTAACACCAGTTACAGTACAGCGATTTTGATAAAAATAATCTGTGCTTTGTCTAAACATATAATATGTAGCTCATAAAAACATAACCAATAACATGGTCTTGTGAAACTTTCACTAATACCAATTTTAACAATTAAACAAAGGTAATTTTTGGTATATTTCATATGTATAGATACTGCCTCTAGAAAAAGATAGAAACTTTATGAAATATTAACAATGCAAAAATTATTCATTTAAATGGTATTAAAATAATGATCCCACGCAGCACATGAGGCTGTTCCATGGTTTAGGAAGAATATCCACTATCAAACTCAATAGTCTCCTGGCATACGTCATTCCAATATTCAGAAACACACTGTTTAACTTGCATATTGTTTGACTCAGTTCTAAGATATTTACACAAGTTTTTGTAAATAAGCATTAATCACGGAATTTGTATGACAACATATTGCAATATACTGTATAAAACAAACTCAGAGAAAACTGCAAACAATATATAAGCAGATCCACAGCTGGATACCATACCCAACTTGCCATTATAAAAAATGGAAATTCTCATATTTATAAGAACTTTAAGCCTCAGGACACATCTACTCTATGAAGCTGGCTTCTCATGTGGGCAGAACAGATGCAGAAAAACACTGTTGTCAATCTACATTTGATATAAAACAGTACTTGATTTTGTGCGTGAGAGTGTGTGATGAAGTTTCAAAGTATATGCTACAGTCCCTTCTTAAGAGGTGAAGTGCTGGAATTTTATAAAAACCTTCTTAATTAATCTTAGATTTTCTTTTGAAGTTTCAAGGCTTACACTGAGCAGGTCATATACTCTTTTGACAGAATTTTTCCTTAAAGGAGATAAACTTCTCAGTACATTTTTTGTCTTCATATACAGAGCAATCTACAAACAAACAATAACTCTGGCTGTGGCAAAAAGTTCTTTTAGTTATGCTTTAAAACATTTTGTGTCTGTAGCACTCTGATATGCACTGGTAGCCTTTAAATTACTAATTACAAATTTCTCAGTTCCTGAGTCTTTTCCATATAACACAGGAAGATCAACTAATAATGTCCATCTGATTGATTGAGTAATACAACATTAACTGGTGTTGACACTTTGCTGGCAAAAGAGTCTCTAGAAAACTAATAGGATACAGGCACATATTCAAATCACACATGCTTGCAACCTCCCCTCCCTCAAAATATTTTTTGGTCAAGAAACCAAAGGATAATTTAAGTTATACTTGTCTTAATGAAGCAGGGCTTTCAGAAATTTAATTATGCTACTGTTCGTAAAGGCACAAAATAACGCAAAAGAAGGAACGATGCAACTTCTGTGTTTACATACATGCTCATACACAAGGTAAAGAGGTTTGTCATCAACTAATCCAACACTGAAGAGTTTAAATCTTATTGGGGTTGCAACAGTCATAATCATTAAAGCTAATAATTACTTACGATATCGGGGAAATTTTTAAAAATTGCTCAGACTAGAATCTTTGGAGCCACTCTGAAACAGTGGCTATTTCAGACAGCAGTAGCCATCTCTCTGAACATCGCCAGCAACCAGACAGCCAAGTAGTATGATCCTAATACTCTACCCTGATCTGAAACCAGAGACAAAACAACAAGTTCACCAAGAAAAAAGGCACACTTTCGTTAGAGGGAGATGATTTTCATGGAAATATGTTAAAAAGTAGAAAATACCAAAAAGCCTTACAACAAAACCTCATTAAAGCAAAAAAGAAGGTATGTGTCTATATGTAAATAAAATTTAAAAACTTCAGATAAAGAGCTGGTTATGTCTTTGATTATTTTTAATATACTTAATTTTATTCCATTGGTTGTTACTCATTAAAATGGAAGGATTTCTACTTCTCTTGTTGGTTGCACCTTTTCAAGTCAGTAGTCCTAATATATTGAAAATCCATTTCTGATTATATTAGAAGAACTAATGTAAGTGTAAAGCCTCTCTCTTTATAGGTATTTTTAAGCATAACAGTTAATACAGAATAATTATTTTTAGTACACTCTATTCAAAAGAAGAAAAATGGTATGGCAAAAATAGGAATAACTCTGCCAGTGTTTGTTAAGAAAAGTTTCACTCTCTCATGGCTTCCACTCCCTCCCCAGCAAAACCACACATAACTTGGTAAGACCCCACTGACTACTTGGTGAAATCTGTAAAGTTCAGTATGTTACAGCATTTTATAGTTAAAAAATAACACGTTACTACAAAATTGAAAACTACAACAAAAGGCAATATCCTGGCAATTTTGCACTCTGGAAGTATCTACTGACTTTAAAGGGATACAGCCATCAGAACATGGCTTCATATTAAATCATAATAGTCATACAGTAAAATACTTCACCTTTGCTACCATTTAACAAATTCATTAAGTATCACCTACTTTAAGGCTGTCATCTATAGACAATATACAGCCCATCATTCTAAAGAATCAAATTTCATAGTTACTCTACTGTGAATTTATAACTACCAAATGCTGTTTATGTAATTGTATTTTTCATCTTTTGTTCTTGAACATCTGGTTAAAGAAGACTGATAGGTTTTTTTTTCCCCTTTTGCATAAGTAAAGCAGAAAGGCCGATGTAAGGGACAAAGTACAGCTCAAGAACCTTCACTAAACTCAAATAATTTGTCCTTTTGGTCATTGTAATACTTCAGTAAATGAATAACATCACAGTGTAGAAGGACATCCTTTAAGACAACAATATTGGTCTGATATTCCACTGTACAACTTCATTTTAACATTTCACTATACTCATAATATGATTTACATAGAGTTTACAATTTAAAATTTTTAGTGCAATATTTTCTTACAGTTTGCAAAACAAATTATTTGATCACACTTTGTCAGGAAAGCTTGAGAATGTGTTTTACTTACTCCATTTTTCTTTTTAATTTGCAACTCAACTTTAGATAAGGCTTCCACTTATAACAATGCCATTCCGCTTATACATTAATACTATTAATGTATTACATATATTAACCATGAGTAATACATTTGGAGATTAAAAAAAAAAAAAAAAAATCAGAGTTGATCAGACAATTTGCTGGAATTTCACTGAGAGTGTACCAATCAAATGTAGCAAACTACTTTGCTACATGAACATCTCAAAATATTTACCAATTCTCTGAATAGTTGCAATATCAAGATGAATTTTTACACTTCTATGAAAATTAATACAGAATAAGGCAGGTTTCCATAAGCTGTGAAATTATCGCATATGAATTCATTAAACGTTACGGAAATACCACAAAGTTGCAAAGTAAAGCTTTCAGAAGTCTTTAAATATAAAATATAAAATGGTCAACAAAATCATAATTTTGTCCTTTCCCATTTATAACACAGTGACAACCCTTTATATATGCAAATACACCTGTCAAACAGCTTTACAAGTCTGAGTAGACCTTGTTGAGGCTGCTTAATTTTAAATTTTAATTTGCCATGTCCAGTGCGCAATCTTACTGTACGAACACTCTTCCTAGTGAGTGTGAGCCCATCCAATACAGAAGACAATGGCATACAGCAAACGAGTCAGAAATAACTTGGATGGAAAGCAGTGAATGGGGCAGGAGACCACACATTGAGGATAAAATAAAAACGTAGTTTAAAACACTTGTTTCATTCATAGAATGTAGAATGAGGCAAGGGAAAAATTGCATGCGACTGAGAAACATATTGTAATGAGTACACACAAGGGATAACATTAAAATTACACCAGCCACCTTAGCTTTAGTATTCCCAGACTTAGGTCCATAAATCTTTACAAACGTGATGTGCTATCAGATCAAAATTATAATACTCTCTGTTCTTTCCCTTTTTTTCTATTAAATGAACCAATAAGCAGTCCATTTTGTCCTTTGAAAAAATCTTAACATATGCCTAAAACTTCAGAGCAGACAGCATATGAATGCAGAGCCCTACTCAGACCTCAACAGATTTGCAGTTTCCAACAACAAGAGTGTTCTCTCCAGGACCACTGGAAATGTTGCAACTATCAGGAAAGTGTTATTCAAGTTGCAGTAAAGATTACTCAAAATTTTGCATAGAAAACCTACTCTATTTGGAACTACAGCAAACTTGATCCAGGTCAGTAAAATACAGGGTGCACTTTCTGAAAGTCAACAGGCAATATCTTTGCCTTTTAATAAACATAAATGAGAGGGTAACTTTTGTTTACACACATTCATCTGGATTTTTTTTACCTTTAATAAAGGATACCATTGTTTGCCTAAAAAACATCTGAAGTTTCAAGAAATGTTAGTTCTATGAAAATATGGTAAAAAATTACATTAAACCACTTCAATATATGAATCCATAGTGACAGCAGAACAGCACTATAGCATTTAATGGTACATCTGCAATTCATTTCACTCCATCAGCCAAAAGATGCATTTTTACTGTAGCTATTACATTTTGAGAAGAGTTTAAATTACAAAACTTGAGAGAGCTTCAAAGCAAATCTTAATCTAAGCACCTTGATCTTGATGGCCCAGTTAAAAAAAAATTAAGATAGAAGAGACCCTCTTCAACAAAATGCAGAACAATTGTACTTAAATCGAGTTATTTTTAATTTCCTTTCATAAATCAATTAAACGTACCAACCTGGGGGTTGGAGCATTTTATTTCAAGGGACTCAAGGTCGACATGGAGGCAGACAACAAATGAGTGTCTGGCTTCTGGCCCCGAAGCAAGCAGTTTCTGTGAAGTAACAGCTAAAGTAGAAGTACAGCCCATTGGTTCCACTAAATTAAGTGTCATCTGTTGTCCAAGAAGAGTATATATACTGAAATGATGCAGACTAATAGTCCATGGAAAAGCATCACCTAATGATTAAAAGGAAGGGAAAACAGTTAAATAATTGCATAATAAAACCTAGGCTATTATTTTCTCAAAACTCAGTAAAGGCCTCATCCTAGCCCCCCTCAGAAGTTAGCAAGTGCAATCAACAATCATTAAATTGACCCCAATCTCTCACAAATATAATTCAACCATCAATTCCATTCTATACCTCAAAATCTAAGCAAGAGCAATAAATTTTTTACAACTTTAAAAAAATTGAAATCCATTGGGAATTTTAACTCCAAACTGTGAACAAACGTGTACAATGTAGTCTTTAAAGAACATTCTTTTTGCTTTATATGATTTTCCTCAAACTGAGGAGTATCCTGAAACCACTCCCCATTTATTTCAGCATATGGATGGCGGGGGCAGTTCCTTACATTATATACTTACATGTGTTTACAGGTTTTAATACTAAAAAGGAGAATTTTCTTCCAAAAATTTACAGCTTGCATCTCAACAGAGTGGTGCCACAGAGTAAAACCTATCCCAATGCACTGCTCAGGTAAGTGAGACCTTGATCACAGTGCAGCTCTTTCCACTGCTTCCATTTAACTTCCTAGGAACAGAATAGTGATGGATTTTGTAAAAACAAATTACTATAGACATACACTGAGCACTTCATTTGTTATGTTTAGGAGGGAGTCTACCCAGAGAAGTGCCTGGCAGCCTACCATGAATCATTATCAAGAATAATCAGTGAGGGAATTGACAGTGTCCAGCTGAACAACAAAATGGCTGCAACTTTGGTACAATCTGTTTTCTTTAGATTATCAATAGATAGGAAAGAAAAGGAAAAGCTTCCAAAGCAGGACCACAGAGAGAATCATTTGGGTACATCTTTAAAAGGCCAACAGAAACTCTTTTTAGTGAGAGAAAACCTACAACAGCTCTACTAGCTAGAGTTGAAAGGAACTGGGAACACAGACTACAGAAACTGAAGCAGAACCCCTGTGGTGGGTTTGACCTTGGCTGGCCATGAGGTGCCCACCAAGCCGCTCTATCA
>NW_009208953.1:9986-14600 GCF_000690835.1 Fulmarus glacialis
TCTTCCCCTCCTACAGCGTGGGGTCCCACCCACGGGAGACAGTCCTTCACGAACTTCTCCAAAGTGGGCCTTCCCTCGGGCTGCAGTTCTTCACGAACTGCTCCAGCATGGGTTCTTTCCATGGGGTGCATTCCTCCAGGAACAGACATGGGTCCCCCTCAGGGTCACAGGTCCTGCCAGAAAACCTGCTCCAGCCTGGGCTCCTCTCCACAGGGTCACAGGTCCTGCCAGGAGCCTGATGCAGCGCTGGCTCTCCACAGGGTCACAGCTTTCTTCAGGACTCATCCACCTGTTCTGGTGTGGTGGGGTCCTCCATGAGCTGCAGGGTGTACATCTGCTCCACCATGGACCTCTGTGGACTGCAGGGGGACAACCTGTGTCGCCATGGTCTTCACCACAGGCTGCACGGGAACCTCTGCTCTGGCACCTGGAGCACCTTCTCCCCCTCCTTCTTCACTGACCTTGGTATCTGCATAGTTGTTTCTCACTCCTCTCTCCCAGCTGCTCTTGCGCAGCAGTTTTTTTCCTCTTCTTAAATATGTTATCACAGAAGCGCTACCAACATCGCTGATTGACTCAGCCTTGGCCAGCAGCATGTCCGTCTTGGAGCCAGCTGGAACTGGCTCTGTTGGACATGGGGGAAGCTTCTGGCATCTTCTCACAGAAGCCACCCCTGCAATCCTCCCCGCTACCAAAACCTTGCCACGTAAACCCAATACAAACCTACATATGATAACTGGGTCCTGGAGAAAGAATTTAGGCTCTGCGAGAGACACTGAACCAAAACGCAAAGAAAGCTCAACAGAAGTGAGAAAATGAGACAGTGAAAGATTACATGGGTAATTCTCATTTTACCTGAAACAGATATGGTTTCCTGCTCTTTAGAAGTACAAGAGCATAACAATTATTTCAGGGTTTTTTTTTTTCCCCTCTGAAGAAAGTCATCATCATTCCATTTATCAGATTTTCTGCTTAGGGGCCTTTTTGTCCCCACTTGAATGACAAGAGTATGTGCCCAGCATGTGAATTTTCAATCCACCACGAGAAACTGCCTGCCCCAATTCAAAGTAACATAAAAGTGGCTGGATGCAGTCTCAGATCCAAACACAGCAGGCTGGTGAGCATCCACAAACCTTAGCCTGGACTGAAACAGTCTTCATCTTTGTACAGAGCACATTCATTTGGAGGAAGAGAAGGAGAAAAGTTCTCCTTCCTATATCAAAATTCAGAAGATTATTTGGTATGAGGTTTTATTTTTCAAAATTTGAGCCTGGAGTCATGGGTAATGTCCTGGTTTCGGCTGGGATAGAGTTAAATTTCTTCCTAGTGCTGTGTTTTGGATTTAGTATGAGGAGAATGTTGATAACACACTGATGTTTTCAGTTGTTGTGAAGTGCCCTCCTAATCCAAGGTCAGCTCCCACGCCTACTGACTGAGCTAGGTACACAAGATGGGAGGGAACATAATCAGGACAGCCAGCCCAGCTGGCCAATGGGGTATTCCATACCATGTGACGTCATGCTCAGTATATGAATGGTAGGGGTGATCCAGGAAGTACCGATCGCTACTTGGTTATCGGTCAGCACGGGTGGTGAACAATTGCATTGTGCATCACTCATTTTGTATATTCTATCATTATTATTATTATTTTCCCTTTTCTGTTCTATTAAACTGTCTTTATCTCAACCCATGAGTTTTTCTCACTCTCACCCTTCCGATTCTCTCCCCACCCCACCCGTGGGGGGAGTGAGCGAGTGGCTGCGTGGCATTTGGCTGCCTGCCAGGTTAAACCACGACAGGTAAGAAGACTCCAAATTAATCTAATACGCCAGAAGCATGGGAGCCTGTCTTGAGAATCAGAACAGAAGATGGCAGACAAATACAAATGTACACTGGGATGGGCCCTTGGAGTCTCACAAGGCAATAAAGAATTCAAATCCGTGTATTCAAACAATATATGGAGGGTGTGTTTGCTGCCTGGTGTGGCCTATGGTCAACACTGTCCTGCTGAGAAATCACATCACTAAGAAATAGCACAAATTAAGTGATAACTGTGATTATTTAGAAGAAACGTTAGAAAAGTTTTGAAACTAAAATAAAGCTGGATCCAAACATCTTTCTACCGTATTATTTTAATAAGAGTTCTATTGTTTCTTCCACAGGTGGCACCAGCAATAAATTTATATGGTCAGACGTATATATCAGTAGAGTCTGTGTGTGTCATCCTAAGAAAGAACTGAAAACTTTGGTAGTTTATTTTGAAGCTATTGCATACTAAAGAATTCAGCTCAGCCAAAATAACTTGAAAATATTTTGGAAAGGTTTCAGATTAGAAATTTAAAAGTAGTTAGCAATCTGTATTTTTTCCAAGTTCAGTCAGCCAAGAAATACAAAATATTAATTGTAATAGATGGAAGAAATTCAAATGCAAAGTCAACTCTAATGACGTGTTTCTAATTACTACACATGAACTTTGTTTTTCTCTGTGACCACCACAGTAAATTAACATCGTTTGTATTGCATGGATTAGAAAGAAAGAATCTCCAAAGAAAATACTGAATGTTAACTCTACTATGCTGCATACATTATCTACCATGAAAGGAAAACACCGATCAAATTTTAGCAATGTATAGAAACCACAGTATGCTGAACAAACACTGTAGTAAAGATATGGCAAATTTACAACTATAAAATTCCCCTGAATGTCATCAATTACCTCTTCTTCAGCTCCATACACACTACGTGACCATTCTAACATTATACTGGAACTGTCCACCTGATAAATCCTTGTTTTGTTGTTGTGCGTATGTTTGCTTTATTTGTTTTTAAAAAAAACTTTACCTGCATTCATTTGCAGACTGGTTTTATGAAACTATTTAAATAACAAATTCAAAGTGTCTAAACATCAAAAGCAACATTGTTTATAGGATTTATTTAAAAAATGATTTATTAGTAGGAAGGAAGGAAAAGCCAGTGCCACACTTTGCAGATATTTTCTTTACATCTAACCTTCCCATCCATGTATACTATTGTTTTGTCACCTAATTGCTGAGATTCTTTTACACTGAAATACTGTAAGTAAACTTGATGCCTTCAATGGAACTAGAGTCCATCCCACATCTCCTATGGGCAAGATTATAAATGATACACATGAAAGACCCCTAGTATGGTTGAAGATTCTGGTTAATTCCTGATCTACCGCTCTCATAAATCCTTATTTTTAATTTCTTTAAACATCACTATTGATTTAAAAAACTTGAAAATGTATTCATTACGATATTTCAACTGCTTTGATAGCTTCTTAAATTTATAAATACCACTTTCAGATCTTTGGCAGTTGACTGACCCAATCACCAGACAATTTTCAAAGAATTGGCATTCACCATTTATCTGCTATTTGCAGTAGTTTAGAAAGATTCCTTTCCTACAGAGTGTTTCAGTTATTTTTCTAATATATATAATTACAAATTTTTGCTATGTGCAAGCACTTTCTCTGGTAGTTATTTGATGCACTTTGTTTCTTAGCTAAAGTTAACGCTCATTATAAGCCTTTTGTATGCATGACATACAATATTGATAAACGTACTTACTACTAATAATTGTCATATGTTTGCTCTCATTTTTATGTGACACTTCTCTTTATTTTAAAAACCAGATTGCAGAAGTGGCAGTTGTACATAATGTTGTGTACACAATGTTGACAGTTGTAGAAAAGAGAAATTTTGTTTGTTTAAAACTAGTAATGGTAGGAGAGAGATCATGGAAGCTTTATCATGCATATGATCTGGGATCTATTCCCAGGCTTGCTAAAGGTATCCTTCGCAATCTTCAAAAAGCATCTTGACAACTCTGTCTTCATTTCCTTTTCTGTACCCACGTTGCAGGGTCTTAACAGATTTCTACTGCGCTCACATTCTGATATGACACGCAATGTTTAAAAGAAAAAGATATTGCAATCATTACATGTTAGGTCACTTCCTCCCAGTCATGCAACAGGGAAGCAGTTGTATGGCTGCATAATACTAGGTGCACCAGTCGAAAGCCCTAAGGGCTCTGCCCAAGTGCAGAGCTCACTTTTAGCAGATGAGATTTAGTTCCATAGGCTTCAAATGTAAGCACAAACGCACAGGTTTTTCTAACTTAAACCCAGCTACTAGAGAGCTCTAACAGCTGAACACAACATTAACAAGTTGTTCATGCAGAACTTCATTGCTATTCAGATACTGAAGAATGTCACTAAAATGTGAAAACTAATTTTATAAGGTCATTAACCATAACAGATAAGTTAAATACAATAATTACCATGTTTTACAGATGGCCACAATGAATATGAACTCAAATAGCACACTATTTGAATGACAAATATTCATCTCACAATTTACAGAAATTATTTTTCAGTTATTATACTGAGATGAGCATTTTTTTAAATCTAATGCAAGATGATGACTTCTAAGAATGCCAACATACTGCTGCTCTACTTTAAACATTTAACTGCCTTTTTTGCAGGTTGAAATACATATGCTTCTATTATATTGTAGTAGTTCATGACCAATACATTTCATTATAATTAATTCATACACTAGTATTAGAAGCCCTAATTTTCTATTTCCCTAC
>NW_009208953.1:14631-18705 GCF_000690835.1 Fulmarus glacialis
GCTGCCAACCTTTTGAGTTTACACATATGCTACAAAACTCTGTGATGTTATATAATTTGTCATATTTCACAAACAAAAGCCATCTCTCAGATTTATGTGTTTAGAATACAGGGATTTACATGATTGTCAGTATACTGCTATCCATATGAGAATGTGAATATGATATCTAGCCATATCAACAATTTTAAGATATTTTGAACACTGGTTTCTAAAATGTATTTTATTGTGTCTTACCTAAAGATCTGTATCTTACTGTATCTGACCTAACCAAACATTTTTACAAAGATGGATTCATAAAAGTTACCGCTATGAACCCAAAGAGGAACATTTTACATGTGCCAGCTAAGGCTTATTAAAAAGAAAGAAAAAAAAAAAAAAAAAAGATTGAAGCAGCGAGAACAGACTGAAAAAACAGTAACTAGTTTAAAAGTATAAATGGAAGCCAGGAAAAGATTCTAAATTAAAATAATTAAAAATGTAAACTTGTAAACACAGGAAGATTTCATAGATGCCAAAAATGTTCTCCTTATTGCTCTAAAACTTAGTGCTTTATCCGAAGCAAAATTTTAGTTCCCCTCATGTCTTCAATTTATTTTCCTATTATAACATTTTCAATTTTTGGAAAACTACTTAGCAGTCCAGAAGTCTTGATCGTAACAACATATTTTGTCCAACTGTAAATTTACCACGTTTTATCCTATCACTATAGGTTGGGACTTACAGAGTATATAGATGAATCGTCAAGTATTTGAAGTTGGATGTACACAAGCATGCACAGAAAGTCACAACTCTCCCTAAGCAGTTCTCTAAACATTTCATTTCTGCTCCAACTGAGTTTCTAGCTATTTAATTTCTTCTTTGTAACTATTTTATGTAAAGGGCAGCTACAAATAGGACAGAGGTCCCCCTCTTCACAAGGAGCCAAAATAGAGAAGACAAGGGGCAACAGGTACAAGTTGCACTGGGAGAGGTTTCATCTTGATATAAGAAAGAAATTTTTTACAGTAAGAACAATCATTCACTGGGACAACCTCCCCCAGGATGTGGAGGTTTTCAAGATGCGACTGGACAGGGTGCAGGATAATCTCATCTAGGCTCCCTTTGCCACAAAAGTTTGGACCAGATGATCATTCAAGGTCCCTTCCAACCTGGGCTGCTCTATAATTCTGTGACTCTATTTTAACATCCTCAGTGAATACTACCTCATGGATCTATCATCTGATTGATTTGAACTATAAAGATAATATTTAATGTCATTTAAAACTTTTTAATGAACTTATTTAGTTGTATTTGTTATTCAACAGAAATTCAACAGAATATCTCATTCTTTACATAGATAAATCCATTTCTGTTCGTAAGTTACTTAGTATGACTGAGCTAAATTATGTTTCTGAATCAAAGTACTGTACTTAAAATGTTCTTTTAAGTATTCCTACAAACTACAATTACCTCAGAAAAGAAATGTATCAGAACTCTGAAAACAAATGGAAAGATCTGATTGTGGGATATTGTATAAGCTATTTTTACAGTATATTGACATCTTGAGGTGAGTAAGTCTCTGTGACTAGGCTGCAATATCCCCAAACAACAGTATGGCTATGCTCCCTTTTCCTCCTCTTTTAGTTTTTTATGTAATAGGAAAAATGCATGACCGAGCACACAGCTTTCTTAAAAGTAACAATGCATCCTTGTAAACAAGCCTTTTACTTACATTTTCTTTATAAAAGAAGGAATGATTCAAAAAGTAGTTTCCAGGAAAAGCAGGGTTGAATGAATATAATTTCAGAGAGATGGTAACATGTTTGAAGAATGACGGTATGTCCCTGAAGTCTTTTTCAAAGACAGAATGGAAATTAACAGACTCTCCCAATAAAAGTCCATAAAAATTATTTACCTTTACATGGGAAGAAACAAAGAAGGTGACTTAAAAGCTTTGAAAAAACTTTTTAATAGTCTGTTTAAGGGGGAGTTCTGGCATGGGAGAAGGCAACAGTTCCATTAGAGAATCAAAAATATCAAGATTGTGAGAACTTCTGTTTGGCATTATTCCCAGAGCACAAAGCCACACACAGATAAATTCCTTACCACAGGCTTTATCCCAACCAGGGGGATTCTTTTCTCTCACTGAAGGATCTTTCCTTCAAATTTGGGTTTGACAAAATTCAGATGATTTCTTACTTTCATAAATGGTTTAAATTACATCATCAGTTCAAAACAAACAAAAGACTTTGGGTAAAATTATTTATCTTTTATTTGTCACTATGATTAGCAAATTAGATCACTCCTACTGAAAGTTATTAGGAAAAACACATACACCTTTCTCTCTCTCTCTCTTTTTTTTCTTTCTTTTTTTTTTTTCCTTTTCAGTTGGCAGCATCTCTAATATGACTTTCAGTATTAAAAACTACAATTTTATTTTTGTTGCTGCGAGTTAAGGTAAAATACAGGAAGGAGGAGAAGGGTCCAATACAAGTGGCAGAACAAAGGGAGAGGGAAAACACTGTTATAAATCCAAATGAATTTCAGATAGCAGGAGCAGAAGTAGCTCTTAAATCTGCTTTTGACTTAATTTTTCGTAGCATACCCTTTATAATTGTTTATGTTTCAGCAATAAGTATGCAGAAAACAGAATAATTTGCCCAGAAAATGCTGTCACAAAAGCAATGGAACAATTGCTGCATCTCCCTCTCTTCATCTTAGAACGAATACACAAAACAACAACAATTCTTTCCAAATAATATAGTTCAAGAATAATGAATTAACTGTACACCAATGTATTGGTTTTGGCTGGGATAGACTTCATTATCTTCATAGTAGCTGGTATGGTGCTACGTTTTGGATTTGTGATGAAAACTGTTGATAACAGCGATGTTTTAGTTATTGCACAGTGTTTTGCACAGTGTCAAGGTGTTTTCTGCTTCTCACACTGCACCACCAGCAAGTAGGCTGGGGGTGCACCAGAAGTTGAGAGGGGACACAGCAGGGACAGCTGACCCTAAATGACCAAAGGGATATCCCATACCATATGACGTTGTACTCAGCAATAAAAGCTGGGGGAAGGAGGAAGGGGCAGGACATTCGGAGTTATGGCATATGTCTTCCCAAGTAACCGTTCTGTGTAATGGAACCCTGCTTTCCCGGAAATGGCTGAACACCTGCCTGCTGATGGGAAGTAGCGAATTAATTCCCTATTTTGCTTTGCTTGCGCATGCAGCTTTTACCTATTAAATGGTCTTTATCTCAATCCATGAGTTTTCTCACTTTTACCCTTCCAATTCTCTCCCCATCCCGCTAAGGGGGAGTGAGTGGCTGTGTGGGGCTGAGCTGCCTGCTGGGGTTAAACCACAACAACTGGCATTTCCATGGAATTTAAACTTGGTTGTAAGGCTAGATCTCATGGACACCATTAAAATAAACCCAAACCCCAAGACTCAAGACTGTTAGGGATACTTGCCTCACCTATTTCCAATAAACAATTTTTCATACAAATATCTGTAGAACAAGATTTTTACATCAATATTCCTTCAGAATACTGCTGCAAATTCATTTACTTTGATAATTTCTAAGGGCTCTACTTTTTAAAAAATTGTATTGAACATAAGCAGCTTGTTTTCACTTGCTACGTCCTTTACAGCTTATCCCCTTCTTTCATTTCTCAATCAGTTGCAGAATATTAAACGCTGATTCTTCCTTCAAATTGGTTTACAACTCAAACTCTATCAAATATTAGCTTTTCAAATAAGAACAACCACACTTTTTCTCATCCTTAGCTTATGCACAAGAGCATCCGCCCCAAAACACTCGTACAAACCTTCTCAATCTTTTTCTTCAAATCTCTACAAAAAGCTTGCTACAATCCCTATAGACACAAACCAGAACACAATTGTTGCTTATCATGATGACCATAAAGTGTCATTCTTTTCTTTTGATAGTCTGCTATATTTATGAATTTCTTTTCTTGTCTTACATTGAATCATAGAATATCTCAAGTTAGAAGGGACTCATAAACATCATCAAGTCCAACTCCCTGCTCCTTGCAGGACTACCTAAAACTAAACCATATGACTAAGAGCG
>NW_009208953.1:18718-73024 GCF_000690835.1 Fulmarus glacialis
CGTCCAGATGCTCCTTGAACTCTGACAGGATTCGTGCCATGACCACTTCCCTGGGGAGCCTGTTCCAGTGACCAACCACCCTCTCAGTGAAGAACCTTTTCCTAATGTCCAATCTGAATGTTAGATCCAAGACTTTTTTTCTTTTTTTTTTCTTTTTCCCCCAGCAAAAGGTGGCATGAGAAGTTTTTCCTAACCTGCCTCCATTCTGCCTTGGAATTCACAACTCGCTGCCCCCTCTTGTTGTGTCAAACCAACTGTTTGTGGCTACACAGTAACTTGAATGACAAAGCAATGATGGTAAAAATTGCACTTCTGAATTCTTTTGGCTTCACCAAACATACAAAACATATCACAGAACTAGGTCTTTGATGATGAGTTTCACTTTGATCTCCATGGGGCAAACCTTGTCATTAGTATTTCTAACCATCAATAATACATAACATAATGCTAAAAAAGCAGGACAATATCAGAAGTTTTCAAAATAAAATGAAGATAATTTTCGTAACAGTTAAAAATGGAAATTAAAGAGTAAGCTTTTTTGAGTTTATCACACTACCTTCTTCCAGGATGGGTCTCAGCACAACAAATGGGATTTCCTGCAATGGTTCCATGTGTTTGTGTCCAGCACTCATAATCTTTATCTGGGGCAAGCAGACGACAAGTGTGCCAGGCATATTGGCCTGCCCATGGTACCAGCTTCGCACAGTCCCGGGAATGTCGCCCGACACAATAGTACTTGGGGAAGGCAGGCTGTCATTCGGAAGGAATACGCAACATGATTGCACTTCAAGCTGAAAAAACAAAGCCAAGAAAGATTTTTCAGAAACGGATTACCATTTTTTCCCCAATGTGGAGTATTCATCTTGGTACAAAATCTCAACTTACTCATCCATCACAGTTGATTGAAAATAGTCTTAGCTTTTAGTTGAATTAAGAAAGATGACACAAAATGTTGGAAAATAATATATTCTTGAAAATTACAATTATGGAAGAGGAGGGAAGAAAAAGTGTCATTTTGGTCTGTAAATTTGATCAGAAAGGTGTTGCCATATAAACCGAACACACATCTATCTACGTTTCAACAGCTTTTTACAAGACGCATAATTGTTCTCACAGTAAAGCTGAGAAAGCCCTCTTTTTGCAGTTCATTAGCTTTTGTTAGCAATAGCTAACCCTCTAGAACTAACCAACATTTTGTATGCTGTTACTTTCTATAAAGACCTATTTCAAGGAAAATTCTGTCTTTGCTTTGTAGTCAACAGTAATGAACATGTATAAAAAGGTTGATCATCAGATAAACTAGGAAAAATATAAACTTTAGTGAAAAACTGACTTTAAAACAAATGGATAGATGCATACATACAAAAAGAGAAAGAGAAATGAATAAAGTTCACAAAATTCATGCAGCTTTTGTCCTGTTTTCATTGCAACTCAGAAGTCGTGCATATGGTTTCATATTAAATAGCACTTTTTTTTTCTTTATTTTCAAGCAATGCTGTTACCCTGATACATTTCTGACCTCATCGTGCTCTACAACTACCTGAAAGGAGGGTGTAGCAAGGTGGGGGTTGGTGGCTTCTCCCAAGTAACAAGCGATAGGACGAGAGGAAATGGCCTCAAGTTGCGCCAAGGGAGGTTTAGACTGGACATTAGGAAAAACTTCTTTACTGAAAGAGTGGTCAGGCCTTGGAACAGGCTGCCCAGGGAAGTGGTGGAGTCACCATCCCTGGAAGTATTTAAAAGACGTGTAGATGAGGCGATTAGGGACATGGTTTAGTGGGCATGGTGGTGTTGGGTTAACGGTTGGACTTGATGATCTTAGAGGTCTTTTCCAACCTTAATGATTCTATGATTCTATTCTGCCATCTCCTTATGAGCTTCTAGCAAGGCTGAATGAGCCCAAACTAAGAACTGAACTCATCACTACTTGTTAACTTAGAGGCGGTGTAAGCTGCAGACTGTTAGTCTTCCTTCGCTCTTACAAGTAATAGCCCTAACAGCCTGCACACTTGAACACTTTGTTAAGCGAGCACAAACTATGATCCAGTTCATTTCTTCACATTGTTTGGAAAAGTCTAGTGTACAAAATGTTGGACATAAGATGTTTTTTGTAGCTGTGATAAAACAACATTTGTTTGCTGTAAAGTTACATAACAGAGTATTTCAATTTAACATCATTAAAGACATCACAGTTTAAAATTGATAACCAAGGTTTGTACTCCATACCCTCCCCTGAAGGCTAATAGTCCCTCAAGACCGTAACAGTGATTTGCAATAGAGCTGGAATTCCTCAGCACCATAAGTACTTTGCCAGCCTAGTGAGGAGAACACAGATCTTCATCTTTATTTCAGCATTTTTGTGACCTTTTGCTTAGACAAACTGACAAGAATTCACTGCAGAAAAATAAAAGTAGAATTTTGCAAAAATAAATACCTTGTTACGTGAAGTCTGTGTTTGTTTCTAGTTTTAGAACTGTTTGAGTTGTAAAATGAAGTTAATTACATCTTTGATAAGTAGTTTATTGATCCAAGGTTGCAGAGTGTACTTTATTTATACTGGATGAAAAGCAACAGTGTATTGTTACAGATGTAACAGATTTGGATTTTTTTTTTTAAAACTGGTAAATTAGTCATTGTGTCAATTTGCAAAGATTTTTACTGTGACACATTACATCGTTTTCTGGTCTATTAGTAATAGGTTGCAGGTCAAGCCATTGTAGGATAATGATAAATAGATGACAAAAGAACTTATGATCAGTATAACTTTTATTTTATCAGTGCATTTGCTGAGTAAACAGTTTATAACAAATCATCCATTCTTCATATATATATCCATGATGATTAACATCAAATGCTGCCTGGATATACAAACCATGTGGTAATAATAATCCAAAAATTCCACCAACTTGGAGAGATACTATACTTCATCACATTACCAGCAGCAGGATCTACTGGAGATGTTTTACAAAGTACTCTTGAGAAGAGATCTCAATACTCAGTAGAGTTTTTACACTTAATTTACAGTTCAGTACAGCTTTGTACTGAAGACAAGTTCTTCAGATCATTTTGTTTTATTTTACTTTGCAGTATCAAGAATATTGAACTGGAATGACAACAGTTTCACTCTTTCAAACTCCTCAGGGAAATTCCTGTTTACATAGGTATTACTTTGCCATTAATTTTCAAACAGCTGAATGGGAGTTGGACTATGAATTTTGGTGGGGTTTACATGATGGCATCAGGCCCTCCATATGTAATATTACAGATTTGCTTACAGATATGGTTTGCTTGCTTGGGTTTCATTTAAAGTTTTAATAAAAGTTTTAATGAATAAATGAATTTTGCAAAACATTATTGCAAGATTTCAAAGGCCAACACAATGAACATATGGCAAAATTCCACGTTTTAGGGCAAATCATGCAATTATTATAATTACATAAGAAATTGCTAACTTGGATGCACAAGGGCCCAATAAGTGCAAAATTGAATTGCACCTGTTGAACTTCTCAGAGGCAGATTCTGCTTACACACAACAATCAACTTCAATGGAATCTGTACATTTATCTGACAGAATCTGGTGATCTGTCTAATAACAAGTTCCAGTGAAGGAATGGAAGAGTGCACCTAAAATGATGGCATCATATGTTGGACAAAAGTGGCAATGTGTGCTACAGTTGCTTCACCAATCGGAAAGTGCTTTAAAATACATGTAATCCAAATATCTTAAAATTAAACTACATCAATAGCATATATTAAAGCTATCATATAAATCTTTTTACACTTTTAAAATAACTGTTAAACTGTGTGTCTAAAATTGTGAATTTAATGTAAAAATGTGACTGATTTATGTAACTGAATATAAACCTGCAGCAGTAAATCTTGCATTAATGTAAGGATCTGACAATCCAAGGGAAAGAAAATGAAGTAATCTGCCAGTAAGAAGTCCTCAAGCTGGGGGTCAGATCCTGTTCATGGAAACCATCTGGTTGGGACCCTCCAAGCCACACCAAACACAAATGATCTTTTAAAAAAATATCCTATTCATTAATGCTTTGCAGCTGCACTGAGTGTTACTTCATTTTTCCATGGCAACATCCTTTCTGTTTCAAGGATCTTATTTCAGTTTTGGTAGCAACGTGTTCTTTTGCCAATACTGAACACATTCATGTGTTAAAGAGAAGGAATTATTACAAATTCTTGAAACAGAATCACCCCCTATTTTCATTTCTATTATGTCAAGGCCTATACATGCTAAGTAACGTACACTAATGATAAACCAATGAAGTAAGCACTATTTTCCCTTCTACTTTTAAAAAGTTACGCAAAGCATATTGCTCTAAGCTTTTACTAATATATAAGCCTAAAAAAGTGCAATGACTTTAAGATCTCTGTTGTATAATAAGGAAAGTATTAAGTTACTGGAAAATACTGGAGTATTTTTAATTCATATTTTATAAAAAGAGAATGTTGCTTGATAGAGAGAACAGTGAAATATATACTGCAGGAGAATTAGGTCTTCCTAAGTGAGGAGGGTGGGTGGGAGGGAATGAAACAAAACAAGTGACACTCCGTAGTTATCCTGCACAAGTGCAATGAAGAGGGACAGGTTGTAGAAGTGTCTTTACAGCCTTTCATGATAGCGATACCACAAGGAGGTTCCCTTCCCTAACCCACATTTTATAGCTATATAAACCAATTAGAGGCATTGAAGATGACCCACAAGGTGACACTCACATAAAGGTGTCTCCTGGGAAGTGGCCTCTCTCCACATTAATCATCATCCATCATATGCTCTCATCAAAAAGGCTAATGTGTTTTTCTGGGAGTTTCAGATACAGAATATAATCTTGCAATGACTCCCAAAACTGCAAAGAACCACTGTTACACATCTTACGTAGGGGTTCTGTTGCAGTCATTATTATAAGACCATACCTCAGCCTCTGACATTCAAATTAGCTCTATCCAATTAGACCATCTGCAGTTGAGCCAGACACGCACTGTTTGTTAGAATTTAAAAAGGCAGGCCAGAAATTGTTTTGAAGTTAGACAAAAAGTAAAAATTATATAAATGGAAAGCAGAGCAAATGAGTAAGAGAACTAAGAGAGCAGGCTACCTGTACATACAGATGAGTATAATAAGGACCAGCTGCATTTTCTCTGACCACTTAAAACACAGTGTCTTAGCACTACACAGTATTCCTATTCTTTTCTAAGAAAGCTTGATTTTAAAAAGTTTTTATTTAGTTAGGAAAATTTCATTTTTTGTCAAGTTTGTGGTAAGTAACCAGCTTAAGAAATCATCCTACCTCGTAACTGCTGAAAGCTGTAACTGCTAAGTTACAAGTCACAGAATCTCTTCCTAACCCATGAATAAAGGCCACTGTTCAAAGAACAGGAACTTTAGTCAATCTCATCCTTACATTTCTGTTCTTTCAATCAATGTTTCGCTTTGACTGAAATTTTGTACAAGTTATATGCTTTAAAGAAAACATTATTTTCAATAATTTCAGGAAACAGACTCATTTTTTCAAATAATTTCAGGGATATTTAAAGGCATGTGGAATATCTGGTGAAGTTTTATATGTAATAATTACACTCTTATTTAGTTGGCATTCATTGCAACATTACTCATTAATTCATTTGCTTTTAATACAGATCCTTCATTATTCTCACTGGAATTCAGCATTAACAACCAATTAAAAATAATTGTGTTTATACTGCGCCACAATTTTAGCAACTATTAGTATGAAGAACACGTGAAAAGTGAGTATTACCCTCCTACACAGCGTAACTGCCAAAAAGACTTCAAGGCTGCATATAAAATCCTACAACAACTAAATAATAAAAACAACTTTTTACAGTTAAGTATGAAAGTCTTTTCACTTAAATACTAATAGCTTACCACAACTTCAATGCACAAAATCTTCATGCAATATTCTATCATGAGCAAGCCAGGGCTAGGGCTAAGCAAGTACCAGCTTTGGATCCAAAATAAACTTTCCAGTTACTTTGGTTCCAAACACATTTACTTACTCAAACTTCCACTAAAAGAATAATCCTTTGATGATTTTAATTTATGAAGTTCTGTTTTATCTGACGACAACTACAGACTTCTCTGTTCTACAATCATGTTAATAAAAGATCCAGGAACATGAAAATAACTTTAGAAAAAACCTTAGAGTCTAAGTGCTCCGGCATTTAACCAGACAAAATATTCTAGAAATTTGCCTTTTTCATGCCAAATGATAATAAAATACAGAAAATCTGTATGAATTTAACATGTAAATATATTTATGTGTTTAATAAAATAAATATATCATACTGTACTTGAACTGAAAAAGAGAGTCATAACCCTTATCTTCTTATCCTCTGTACATTGCCTTGCACAAATTTCAGCTTTCCCATTTAGGCTGATATTGAAGGAAAACAGCTATATATATGCATTTGTGTCTTGAAAAATGTATTTAAATAAAATAGACATACAGACTACTAGCAATAATAAAAAGAACTGCAAGCATATCTATAAATCCTTCATATTTCACTAAGCAGGATTACTGCATATTTGTTTGGAAGCACGTTCTTGGACTTTTCCTGTGGTGTTTCCTTTGAGTCTGTTGAAACTTTTCACTGGTAACATGTAATGTCCTTCTGGCAAGATACTGGCATACACTTTACCAAGTATGATCAAAACATAAGGATGAAACATATCAGAATGTGTAAGCTGTTGTATGAATTCATAGGGCAATTTAATTTTTACAGAGATAAAAGCTAAAAATGTAATTTCATATTCATAATGATGAAAACTGAAAGCATGAGTACCTTACTAAAAAACCCTGTAAAAAGTAAATAAATCTAGAACCTCAAACACCAGAAAGAGTATCTAGTACAAAAAAAATCCTCTGCCAGTATTAGCTCTAATCCGTGAGTGTATTATGTCAGAGCAGCAACATATTTACAAATTACTCTCTGAGAAAACACGTGCCTATCACGGTCATCAGCTTTCATCTCCACAAAAAAACCCACTAGTTTGAACACAACCTTTTTTTTTTTTCTCCTATTTGGTAACAGGCAAACTTCATTTTTAGCTGGTCAGTATCTCAACAAATTCACTTTGCTGGTTGCTCATGTAACAAAGCGTACCTTGAAAAACATATGAGCAGAATATTTTAGTCCTGATTCAATTTTCCCCATTTATAAAGGATCCAGCTCTTCATAATCCTCATTATTATACTATTACTTTTACTATGACTCAAACTGTAAGCCTCATTTATATAGGCAGTCTCATTGTGCTAGGTACCACCCAGACACATAACAAAAATACACTGCTTCCTTCAAACAGCTTACAAATTATCTCTCTTGACTCCCCTGATCTAGCCATTTCAATCTCCAGTGGAGACAACATTAAGAAAGAAGGGAAAACAAGTAAAATACTCATGAAATAATGATGAAAGAGCTGGCTGAAAACTAAAAAGAGTTAAGAGAAAGCGTATCCTCAACTGCAGTATGTTCTGCAATCAAGTCACAAGTCTGATGTTCTTGCTGAGGTAAAACTTAAACTTTCAAACTTTCTAATATTTTGAACCCAAAGTACTTTCCGCAAGAAAGAGAAGTAAAACACACACAGGTTCTGGGATGAGCCTGTATATAAATAAATATATTTCTTGGTAGGAAGAAGAAACAGGCATTCAACGATTACTTTCTGTCAGAAATGGGGGTGGTGTATTTTTTTTATTTTTATTTTAACACAAAAAAAGATTTGCTACTATATGCTGGTGTACCATAAAATACCAATCTCATAGAATGTACTGTTCAAAAGGCACAGATTATAATAATTTTAAGTAGGGTAATATCTAAGCAGGCACTTGATACATACTTGGAAGAACAGAGTCCTAATTCTAGCATTTCTAAGCCATCTAGTATTTGATCATGCAACCTAACACTGGACTTTTAACATGGCCTTTTTTGTGTTTAGTATGCATATATACTGCTACATGAAAACTCTGCTTTTACTGATCAGCGATCGCAATCTAGAGCAGTCTAGGATGAAATGGTTTAATCTGAGTGGTCATCTATTTGTCCTTTATGAAAAGGTATCAAGGAAGCAACTGAGCCATCACTGTATAACATCATATTGTATCATACACCCCAAGAAAGTATTTATCATATACACTTTCCTCAAATATTTTTAGAAAGGAAGGTATTCTGCAAATCTAACTATGGACAAAAATGTGTATAGCTATGTTTATAATACAGAAAAGTGTGACAAGCATTTTTTCTTCATATAATTTTTTTAAGGATCTTCCCCTTAGATATAAAAAACTATTTCAAAAACTAATATTCTAAAACGAAAGCATTCTTTGTTTAATTTACCAAAGATCTATATTTTATTTTTCATTCTCTAAGACTTTGAAACTACTGAAAGAAGACAATAAAACTTGGGAGCTCCTTTAAAAACCCTCTAATAAAAAGCACTAGGATGCATAAAAAGTATCATAAAGTTTGGGAAGACGTAAGGTTTTTTTCTACTTCCTTTTCATCTTACCTGAAGTGTAAGGCGCTTAACTGCATTCCACACTATTCCAATAAATTCCTTCATTCTTTCTTCAGGACTTCTGCAGCTTTCAGATGAGTTCAGCATGGTTTTCACAGGAAGTGACAAAGGACGAGATTCTAATGCAAACAACAAAACTCAGTTACACAAGGAATATATAACTAAGTAATATACTTACTGGTAGCAAAGAAAAAGATTACTTATTTTAAATTCTAAAAGATTTTCTCTCACTATATCTCACTACGGACGTAATTATAGTGTGTCTATTATTAGTTTTAAACTTGGCAATACAACTGTATCAGTTAAGCCTGGTGAGAAATGCAATGAAATGAAATGCTTAAACTTTTTTAACGTAAACTGCTAAGAAAATATTATGAAGAATGCTTGACCTAGGCAAATTAAGACAGTTTTCAAAGTATGATAACCTATTTGGTGACAGAACAGCAATCCCAGAGGTTTTCACATACATTGCTGTCAGTGTAATCCAAAAAAGGTTTTAGTTTTCTAAACTCGTTGTAAGAAATGAAAGACAGCCCATATTAAATTACAGGCTTTGATTTGTTTTCTTCGAAAAATTCACTTAACAAAAACTTGAGTATGCTTCCAAAAAAAGACATACAAATTAAACCATTTTCTTACTTTGTCAAGCTTAAAGGTACTAAAGTATAAATCATTTCCGCAAAATTCAACATTTTCTAATAAAAAGAGGAATTTCCTTAATTTATTAGTTATTTAGTAACACGAATATGAAAAGATTTTAGATAACAGAAGCATTTAATTGAATATGAGCATAGTAGAACTTCCAAAGAGGACTAGTGAGGAGATCAAGTAGTAACTACAAATTCATTAAAGACTATATGAGTGGTATATAGTTTCTCCTGTGATCTCTTACAGAATATCCTCCTTATGTTTTGGGATACCCAAGAAATTACTGTCAGTTTCAGTTTTGGCCTACATGTTGTTGAGCTGACAAAACTGCAGGAATAAATTATGAAGTCTTTGTGACTTCATTTTAAATTAAATTGAAATCAGCACAAGTGCGATAATTTATGTCTCCCAATTATACAGCTAGGAGAAATCTGTGGCATACAAACTACAGAAAAATTCTTAAAACAAAATTATGCTATCAACTGAACTCAGGTGAGCAAACGTATATGCCCCTTGATACGCATCACTGGGTCTTCAGTCAGTTTTGATCATGCAAGGAAACATGCAAGGAATTAAAAATGAAACATCTGAGAGGTGAATTTCTGCCAAGAGCGTGCAATGTTAATGCCACTTGAGAAATTAATTTGTGACATTTTTCCCATCAAGGCTAGAAAAGATCAGAGTTGATTAATATTCTAGACAAAATCCTTCAACAAATAGTATTTTTAATGATCTGAAAAGAAAGGGAAGCATTAACTTTATCAAACTGATGGGGAATCAAAAGATTCAAAAAGAGAGGTGGCCAAAAGAGTGAAAGAGAATTTTTATGGCTGCAGTATAATTAGTCCTCTCAGATACTCTTGGCTCCAATTATGGATCTATTAGAATGATAAAGAATGAAAATTGGATCATGAGAATGTAAAAAGCGTGACATTTCAGGATTGTTTGTTGTCAGCTGTGCTGGAGAGACAAACAAGTAAATTGTTCATACGGAGAAGCAGCGTGGAGTACCTATTTCATAGTATTTTCTCATGTGGACACTTTTATGCCATGCAGTGAGTATTCCGTCCACGTTATAAGTGGATTAAGTTAAAAAAAAGACATTCAGTGAGGAATAGCTGTTCTGCTTTAACTTCTTACCCTACCTCAGTTCACACCATCTTCTCTGTAGTTACGCCCTATACTACACGTATTACATGGTAAGAATTAGGAACAGCTTGAGTATCAAGAAATATTAAACTAAAAGAGTTACTGGAGCATAGAATTCCAGAATACAAGTGTGGGTAAGGGTGAGAATGGTATAAAAAGTCACTGTGAGACTCTGGAAATCTCTCAGGCAGGAATGATTCAGGTCAGGATGAACAGATAAATACAATGTGAAACTATATATTCTACAGCACAATCAGCAGGGAATATCAACATCCTACATCTCTGAAGAAGTGCATTCCTTGTCAGCGGGATCTAAAGCTAGGTTTTGTTCGCTGTGAAACACACACTCTGCTAATTTTCTCTCAATTAGGGGAATCAACTTTCTAATGCCAGAAACAACTATCTATGAATTAAAAATAAAATTAGCTCGCCGAAGCACCACTTGTTTCTCTCCACATATGTGCAATTCAAACCTGCAAAGCTGATTCAAATTCCAGGAATATCCATGATAGACAAAAGCTTCACTGTAATACCCCATACTCAACCAAAAGACCAAAAAAAAGAAACCCTTGAAACCCAACAAACAGATAAGGAACGATTCAACCAGAAATCATGGAAAATAGAGAAGTAGTAAGAAGTGTTTCAGAGGGGAAAGAAGAAACAAGCACAGACGTAACTCCTGAAAACAAAAGAAGAAGGAAGTCCTCTGTTCATTTTCTTCCTGTACTGGTAAGTCCCAGAGTTTTGTCTGAAGGGATGCTGGGACAGAACAATGTCCTAATTCCCCATCAGGCAAGACCATCAGTAGATGACAGTTGCTAAGAGACTGCAGTAGTCTGGTGTGGCTATCGTGTGTGTTTGGCTAGTCCTCTATAGAAGACATGTAGACTGGATCTGCTCCATCTGCCTGTAATTTAATCTCCTAAAATAATTATGCTACTCAGCTACTACTGAACTGAAAACCTAGGAACATTTCCTGGCACTGTAATCAGCCTTGTGTTGAAGCCAGGAGCCAGTCAGCAATAGCTAGATAGAAAATAGGATTTATATGGAACACTTAGAAACTGATGAGGTAAAAAAATGGAGGGAGGTCTGCTTCAGGTTGTACAAGTTGAATTTTTAACAAAACCAGTATACAGGAACATAAAATGTTCCTACTCTCATCTTCTAGTCTCATATTGTGTAATTGGTATTTTTGTAAAAATATACACCACACTATTTCGATCAACTATCAATCACTCAGAGGCTGCCACACTCACCATCAAGTTCAGAACACACACTGGTAATGAAGAGACTTTTTAAAAAGGACTGATCAGATCAATCAGGATTGAGCTATCAGAAGCAGCAGTTTTCATAATGCATTTCACAATTTATGGTTAAAGTATAGAGGGAGTTCCAAGTGGCAATCCTGCAAAATTAATCATAAACGTACTCTCTTCGTAGGAGATGCCACTAAGCAAGTCTTATAGGTATAAATTCTAGATAGAGTTGTCTTTCTTATATAGACATATGCCTCCTTCTTTGTGTTTTTTACCCTATTGGGAACTGGTTGCTTTAGAAGTCTGATCCATAAAATAATTAAAAGTTTTAAAAATAAAAAGATCTTTGGGGAAAATGGTGCTATTCTGTGCTATTAATATTCAGTGACCTAAGGAACAAGGAAGGGAAAATAAAACTTTTGAAGTGTGAAGATTTTGGGCAAATGGACATTCCCTGAAATAAATCAAAGCAGAAAAGACCACAGATCAGAGATTTTCCACTACTGGGTTGAGGACTACTGATAATCTGTATTCACCACTGGCCTCATACTTTCAGTTCCTTCTCTCTCCTTAGAGCTAGCAATTGAACTAAAGGGAGGTAAAATACAATGCTAATACCTTATTCTTAATTTGATTGTGGTACAGATCTACATGTCTCATCCCTCTGGCACAGGACAACTCATTTCTCCCAACCCACTGGGTGCTTCAGGTACCTCATGCATTAAGAGGGCAGCAGCTTCTCACTCGATGGAAAAGGTTATCCTGCTGCAGGCAAACCCGTACTTTCAATGATCGCCAAAAGCTCAGAGAGCTCCTACTGAAAGACAAGGTTCACAAACAGACACCCATGCAGCAGCCTGCAGTAGGGTAGCCTCTCCACCAACCCATCGTATGACTGTACTCAAAATGCATCTGTCATATGACCTCAACAAGCTGGGCAAGCTTTCCTTCCCACATCACATCATCTGTCATATAGCTTCTCACATCAGAACTGAGTTAAGCTGAGAAAAGTTAAGCTATTACAAATTAATCATAGTTACTAAGAGACCATTACAGCAAGACACATGAACATTAATAGTATTTAAAAGAAAAAAGAAATCAAAGGAAAGCATACTGTTATTACATGGCTCTTTCTGGAAAGATTTTTCCTCCGCTAAATTAGAAGTAACCTCCATAGTGTCAAAGAATTCATTGGGATTTCTTAACACCTATTCACATTTTCATGCATTAGAGATGGCTATTTATCAGAAATAAAACCAAAAATACTAAGGTGTTTGCGACAAATGCAAGCCATTAAGGAACTGATCAAGGGGTCTAAGGGATTAGAAATGAGATTAAAATGCAGTGGAGGAGAAAATTCAAACTTCAAACAACTCTGAAAAAATCTAAATGGCCTACAGATTTTTTTTGTGGAAGATTAATTGGTTTCTTCATATGTAAAACAAAACAAAAATTATTCCACCCCTCAAAAAAACCCCACCACCTATTTCAAACTTACTTGCTCTTTTCTGTAAACCAGCAGGTTTTGGTTTCTATGTATAATATTGTGCAAAAGTAAAAACTCAGTGGAACTTGTTATATAAAAGCTTGTTTGTCCTTAGGTTAGCATTTCAATTTTCCTCTTAAGTGTACATATTTTTATATTTGCAACACAACAGAACTAAACATATATGTCTATATATAGAGATATATGTCTATATATAGAGATATATGAAGGCATTACAAATGATTCAGACTTTTGTGTGTGTATATATATATGACGGCCAAAGAAACAAATTCCGTTCTCAATAGAATGCACTTCCACATAATAATTTTGTTCCATGATTTAATATTAAAACATTTTACATATACAAGAAATTGCAAAACCACAAGGGAATATCTTGTTAAAAATACCTCCCATCTTAATGTACTATTTTTTCCCAATCCAACTTAAAAATAAGAAGTTAATCCAAGTAGCAGGCTCATTGAAACCATTAGGTGAAGCTCAAAGCTGTATTTACCAAGATTTTCTGAACCATCAGTATCCATCAGAAGTGTTTTAGAAATATTCACATTTTATTTTTGCAGCATCTTAAGAGAAGTTATTCCCTATACCCCCATTCCTGGATGACTGATATTTGAATTTTTCATGTAACTAAGGTGTTTTTTTTTTTCCTAAGGATGGACTATGATGATCTCTGTGTAAAAAAGTTTGCACTCTTTATCAAGATGCTTGAGAATAAAAGCAGTGCTTAACTAACTTAAATTAGAGCAGGAAGTCCTTTTAAGCGTATAAAAATATGCAATATATTTGCCCACATACTGAAAAGTCTTTGCGTAAATAATTTCTTTACTGGACTTTGAACATTTTTGCATTCTACTTTACTAATGGTGCAGCTAATACACTACTTTTATCAATCAAGATGATAATTGAGCCACACAGTCCCTGACAACTAGCCAGAGCAAGTCCTTTATGCCCAGGGAAAAGGCAGCAGAGAGGTGTAGTGACCAAATTAGAATGGTCATTCAATGAGCTAGTAGCAGAGTAACTGTTAAAATACAGAGGCTATTGATTTTTTTACCAAACATGCCTTTTTCTAGAGTGAACATATGTCAGTAAACAAAGACAAACGTGATATTAACATCGTTGTGCAAGCAAAAAGGATCTTTCTTTGTGAAAGTGGGGGTTGGCTAGGGAATGGCTATGATCCGCGTTTTCTCCCACCAAATTCTTAATGATTGCTGCACTATTTCTGGCAAAAAATACCTATTTAGTTCCGGGAACAAAAAATAAAAAAGAACTGACACTTTTGTACAAATCAATAACAGCCTTTCACAGGCAAAACTAAGCTACTATATTAGCAATTAAAAAAATGTGTTATATGTGTGTTCATATCTAAAGTCCATGCCTGAATTTATCTCAATATGGCGTACCATTCCAAATAAATTTTATACTATGAAGTAAGAATTTCAGCCTTTGGATTTGCTACAACTTTTCTGGTAAATGCAGGAGGAATTCTGCCTCGTTTTCTGCCTTTTTAAAAAAACACTGGAAGTTCCTTAGTCTTTTAAATATAATCTAAAAATAAACATCCATTCTTTCTCCATCAACTTTGAATTTCTCCATAGAGAAAGTGTGTTTGATATACTACATTGGCTTTGTGTTACTAATGTTTTTGAAATCCACACACTGAACTGAAAAAATCATGCCGTCATAACACAAAAGTCAAACATTTTACTAGCTATGAAAACTCACAATAATTCATTTTCAATATAGGTATGTGATTGTCCAGCCTTTAAAAGTTACCATAAATCATTTGTGCCTGGAGACCTTCCTTTTAAATAATCCTTCCAAGAACGAAACCCCATTTATAAAAATACAAAAATCCTTGTATTTTCAGGCACCCTAGGTAAATGTGTGTCAGATTTAAATTCCTATATTTTACTTTGCCTATTTAGCATCTATTTAATTTCATTCATCTTCCGAGATAAATCATCAGTCATACATTTCATAGCAGGCATGAATACATGATAATCATCAGTTCATTGAGCAGAAATAGTGACCTACTAATTCAAATACTTCAGATAATCCATTGATTTCCCACCAGCCAGAATTCTCTCATATTTGCCATTTTTTTGCATTCCAACAGCTCATTTTAGCAAGAATCTAGTTCAGCATTCTAGTTGTACTTTAGGAAAAAAAAAAAAATCAAATCAGTAACTGCATCCGGTTTTCTAAGTAGAGGTCATATTCTGCCACACTGTACTCAACAGAAAGTTTATTAACTTAAGATGAAACTTCAAATAAAAACACTAACACAGCATCAGTTGGTCTGAATAAAATAGAGATATGTCTACATTTAAAGCTTCCTCTTTTCTCCACTTTTATGGAGAAGTATTTAATAGTGGTTCAGAAATATCTCATGTGTATACTTTGAAGGAATTTTAAGAATTACTTGAGTGAAGCTTTCAAAATCTAATTACTAACACTTCCCAAAACAACCAAGATGTTCCAGTTACAGTAAGTATCTAATGACCAACTTATAACTGTGTTATTATATCTACACTATCAAATGTTAGGAAGTGATTGAAAAGAAAAGTGGGGATCTTTCTTTGCCTGGTCTCCTATGGAAAGGAGGCTTATGCAATCCTATACTCTATGCATATGCATGCAACTCATTTGCTTGTCTTCTAATTCCATTTGCATTTGCTGATCAATATAAATCAAATTTGACAGGATAAATATCTCAAAGATACTACATTTCTACAAGCTCTGGGAAAACAAATAAGCAAGGTAAAGAAGGTAGAAATTGGCAACAGGAGCACTGTCATTAGAAATCAGTGACATCAGAAATTAGAGACAATTTGTACAGGACAGAGGATATAAAGGCCATCTAAGACAGAGTTTTGTACTTTCTTGTTATGACACCATCCTCCATCTGCTTGAAATACAAATGAATAGCAGACTAGGTGTAACTTAGCACTTATAAAATGTTAAAACTCTTTAATTATTTCTCTGTAAGAACAATAGTTCCACAGAACAAAATATCAATGTTTCAGAAACACAAGTAAGAGATTTTTCCAAACTGGAATGATTTCATGTCCTATCTTTCTCTCCATATGCACATACTCTTACGCACCGCATACACACTTCCTGCAGAATGAAACAATGCTGGATTCTCTTCTCAGCTTTGAACTTGGGACTGATACTCCATGGTAATACTGAAATTGTAGTGGAATTAAATAAGTGTGCTCTCTAACCTGTGGACTTGATCAACCTGGCCTATGGAAAAAAGCTGTCCAAAACCCACCCTTGTTTAATTCTCTTTTGCAAATGCCCTTGCAATCTGTCCACCAGACAACAAAAAGGAACGATCTGTGGTCACGGGCGTTAGACCTTGTGATGAAAACATTTGCCTGCTGTCATATGCCCTAATGTACACTCACGACATGGCTGAAACGCAGTCACGCCCTGTACCGTGACCAAATACCTGGCTGTTGCATAACAGGGATCAGCAAAATTTTACGTGATGAGTGTACTTTCAGTTATGGGACAGGGCATTTAGTTTTCAGGTGCCTTTGTAAGAGACTATGGGGCTTACTCCAGCTGAAAGGTTCGTGACTTCTTAGATGATACATTAAATTCCACTTACCAACTTCTTACATCCTGTGGCTATAAGAAGAGTCAACTTTCAGGATTCTGAGTGAGAAAAAAAATTAATAACCTTTTCAGCCTCTCTAAAGTAGCTTCTTTCATTAAAAGCGTTCCTCATACTAAAGAGCATGTGTGAGGCTACTTTTCTACTATTACTGAAAAATTAGATGCCATAGTCACTGGGTTACACCTCACAAGACACTATCAAATTTGTGTCTGGGATATGACGGTTACTTCCAAGCTAATGTTGGATGTCACAGTAGATGTTGGTGAAATTAAATTTCAATGTAATGGCTACAAAAAGACCTCACTAGGAGGCAGTAAAAAACCCAATTTCATCTTTAAACATGGAAAATGTTATTATATTTTTCAAACAAAGTGAAAATAATTATAATAATTTAATAACTTAATATGAATGAGATCTACAAGTTATTTTAGTAATGAATGCGCACCCATCTTGAATGTGTGAAAACGGACACTTTCGCTTTAATCATTATCCAATTGCGTGCACAGGACAGCTTTCAAAGACTGCCCTATCCATCTACTGCAGCCCATATCTTCCTGTATAGGTATGCTACATATGCTATACATATATTACATATTTATACACACATATAGCAATCATTTTGCCACTATCCAGACATAAGAGCTATACTTTTATGTATAGCTACAGCTCTGCAAATCACTTTTCGTTGAACTAACAGGGAACTGCTGAATTGCTGAGAATTGGAAGACAAGTGGGATGGAGAAATTGAGGTAAATACTTACTACTTTTTACAAAAATGTTCTGTCTTTATCACCTTGCTTGTTCATAGCCACATCATACAAAATTTAAACCATATATTCTATTATCTTAGTCTGTTTTTGAAGTCTCTGTGGTTAAGGAGATTTATAAATAACTACCATTTGAGACTTAAAAACAGAAACCTTGGATTTTCACAGGCAGATATCATATAAATAGTAGTTTTGCTCTTTTCCCATGCTTCATTTTTGGCAAGGTCTCAGCAGCCATTAACTAATAAACTGAACTTAAGATCAATGTTTTAAATCATTTTACAGCTGTGATTACAAACTGCTTTCATTTAATACATAGGATTGGTTTAAGCAGTTCTCAAGGGAGCGACTGCTGAGATCATCCTAGACTTGAAAAGGATAAATTCAAAATCACCACCTGAATAGCATGATTTTAAGATACAATCTCTTTCAACCTGCAAAGACTATGCATATGTGGCTTGCTATCGATGTAGGAATCTCAGTTTTATCAATGTAGAAATCTCAGTTTTCTGACAACTTAAGGCATCTGTAGCTAGAGCCCTGATGATTAAGAAATACAAGAATCGTTGCCCCTTTTACCTGAATGCTTTTGTAGCATAGGTAGCATTATATGACCTAGACCTATAATCAGTGTGGTATTCCTGGTTTAAAAAGGTGAGACAAACAATGAAAGAAAACTCAGACAGAAAGTAGGTGAAATTAAAATAAAGGAAACAAAGTGAAAAATTATGGGAGCGTGGGACCCAGAAAAATTAGAAAGGAGAAGAATCACAGGCACTCTATTTTTAGCTTAATAAACTAGTCACTCATTCACCATATTCCAGCATATTATATACCCGTAAAGAAACAAAATGTGAAAGAAAGGATCCACTGAAACTTCTCTGAGAATGAGATTCCACCTTTCACACTTGCATCCATCCAACCTCTTCTAACCACTGTAACTGGTGGCTTTGTAATCAAAGCAGAGACTTTTTTTTTTTTGTGACATGACGTATGCGTTAGTCTTTACCGTCCCCTGAATCTTCCACTGCAACACCAATTCTGACAAACAGGGAACAAGATGAACTTACAGGAAAAGCTTCTAAAATCGCATGACGTTTCAGGAGGCTATACAGAGAACAAGCCTGCATGGCACTGCAGTGTGACACGGCTCTCCTCTCTTTCTTTAATTAAGAGAAATCTGTGTGGTCTACTGAAGTAGACAGATAGCATCCCTTTAAATAATTTCATTAGTATACAAGGCTTTTGCTCTTTGGCATTCATTTTATATTTTTATTCCCCATTTTTGCATGTAAATCTCAAATACTTCAGGTGTATTACACCTGGCATTTTATCTCCAGAGTATAACAAATAGGTAGACATTTTCAAACACAGGTTAGCCTTCAAACCAGCAATGTCAGGCACACTACGTCTTAAAAACAAACAAAACAGAGCCTCTGCTGTATGTAGGTAGCTTCACTTAAAAAAATAGTAACTTTTTTCAACAAATTTTTAACAGTTGAGAATTAATGAAACCAAATTTAGTCATCTCTTCTTTAAAAGACTGCTTCTAATTCAAAAAAGAAAATGCTTAGTCAATGTTATCTCTTGAGAGAATTAGTACTATCACCTTTCATTTATTAGTATCAAACTCTATACCACAAAATTGTTTTATAGAGAAGCCAAATATCTGCTTAATCACAAAAAACCCCCAGCATTTAGGCTAAACTTATTTGATAAACTGAGTAAGTATAGTAAGTGGTAGCTAACATAAATGAAATCTAAAAATGAACTTTTCATTTTTGCAGCAACGTGTGTTGTACTAAGTAACTGAAAACACATCTTGATATTGACTTCAAATTAAAAAGTGAAAGAAGTTGAGATGCACAGAAATCTTTTTTTTTGCTTTTAGGACATTATTTAAAATTTATCATTTTGTTTTATCATTTCTGCACTCATACACACAAAACAAAACAAAAGCAAAACTGACGTTCATGGCATTTATAGATTTCGAACCATCTTCTTTTGGTAGACTATTCTGGTGTGATCGTTACTGCAGAAAAGATAATACTCAAGAAGAATAACAAAGGCTGAAGATCAAAACTGGCTACCAAGCTGAGCAGGTACCAGATTGGGATATTAATTTTCAAAACTCAAGTACAAAGCTACTTCTGAAAACTACATGCATACTTTTATAAATTGGTAATTAATACAAACTAATCTAACATCTGTTCATGCAAATAGCTGGTTTTGAACGTCAAATATTCAAAATTATAGAAGTTTCTCTAGCGAATTATACCTTTGTGCTTTGTTGACAGGCACAGGTGGAATTGACAAGAAGAAACAAATCGTATCATTTATGATGTTGATATAGCAGAACAGATGATAAATATAGTTAAAAGAAGAATAGACTTAGTACAGTCATTTCATTACA
The DNA here is from genome assembly GCF_000690835.1 of Fulmarus glacialis. Lineage (NCBI taxonomy): Eukaryota > Metazoa > Chordata > Aves > Procellariiformes > Procellariidae > Fulmarus > Fulmarus glacialis. The sequence continues at coordinate 38,647 of NW_009208953.1, forward strand.
GGCAAAAATAAAGGAAATTAATAAATGAATGGTAAAAATAAAAGGATAAATGGTAAAAATAAAGGATATTTATAAATGAAATAAAAAATAGTCTTTGAAATGAATCTAATATTTTTACTACCAATGATAACATGGCAACCCACATAATATTCAGCAAACAAATTTTCTGGTTTTAGTCCTTTTTAATCTCAAAATAACAGTTAACCCTACCACTAAGATTGTAATCTCAGTTTCAGCAGACAACATCCTGCAGTACTTCATGATTATCTGGAAGTAAACATCAATGCAAAGGAAAACAGAATTTGTTCAGTGTATTTCAGGATTACTAAAAGTCTCAGCTGGCTAGTCACTTTTTTTGGATGATCTCCTACTTTACTACTTGCAGACAGTACTATATGAATAAATAGCCTAGAAAATCCCAGAAAGCCATAACATCTTGATCAGTGATAACAAACTTTAACTTTAGCACTCTTAAGTAGCCAGCAAATATTCCTAAATTTAATAATTTCTTGAACTCCAGAAACAGAAATGCCAACAAATGCATTTTCTATGGGAGAGTGATTTTGAAAACAGTGAATTTTAACTGTTTATGCACAACTCTTGACTTCCATACATGCCAGACTTCAAGCAATGTGAACAGACCGACTGAAATGAAAGAGATTAATCACAGTGTATAAAGTCTGATAAAATTATGGATTAAATATTAAATATCAAGGCACATAGCAGATATTTTATTGAAAGCACATCTCCTTCATCTCGTTTTAGAAAACGTGTTACATGAAACTATCAGGGCCCCAAAGATAGTACCTAAATGAAAATGAGAAGAAAATTAAACAATATTTCAAAATTGCAAGTTTGATTATTTTTAAGTAAAAAAGTTGTAATTTTCTGGGAGCATATTTCTTTAAAACTGTAAGTTGTTCCACAGTAGTTGCACAGCTGATGCTGTTCAATTGTGGATGCATGTTCTTGAGGGAGGCTGCAAAGGCAGAATGTCTAGTTTCAATTAAGTGATCATACCTGTTACTGTTTTTGTTTTGACAGGACTGCTGGCATACTCAGAGGCTTGATTTGATTGCTGCCTTGCCAAAGGTGCACTTCCAACTGATGCTTCATCCTCTTTTTTTCGAGTTACTGACACAGCAAGTGGAACAGTTCCTACAGACTGCTAGAAAAAGAAGTGCCTTGTGAACCGCACAAAACCAAAACACATTAATATTGAATTATGACATCATGAGAAGCATGTCTTAAGCTACATATTTTGAAATGTATAGAAGACAACTTGAAACAATGATTGGAGCACATATATTTTGAAAACAAATTATGAAACACTACATTCAGACTTGCACTTGTAATTCTTTATTTTAGTCCTGTTAGTCTGAAAAAAAGCTCTATGATAACAAAAAAAGTGAAATATAATTTATTAACTTAAAATACCATGCTTGTTAGCCAATCAAAATGCACACGAATAAACCTGAATGATCACCAAAGCAAAATAATTATCTAAATGTTTAATGGAAACTGGTAAATTTTAGCCAGATATGAAGATCCCAAAGTTTTGCAAAGAAATTTATCAGCCTTCATTAAACTTCAAAAGAAAAGATGCATTGTTACTTATACGCTATTATAGTTGTTCCTCACATTTTAAATATAAAATTCAATTCTGACCACTACTGATTTTGCATTGTTCTGTCTTTCAAGCATATCAATAAATGCCAAAGTGCTCAAAATATGGCATTGTTAAACAAAACTGAAGGCATTAAAATCTAGTTTGAAGGACTGTGTCCTTATTTTAAGATTAGAAAAGAGAGACGTATTAATCCACATGGGTTCTGGAACTGGAGGTCCACAAATGAATACAGTCTATTAGCTTTGTTGTTACTTTTTTTAACGCGAGCTAGAAAAGACAAAATCATTACAAAAATTGGATCCTCAATTTTGCTATACAGTTGTCTGTTGACATTTTGCTGTAGGATTTAGCTGCTACATAAACTGTAGATGTATCCCAGTTGACAAAAGCAGAATATTTCTACCGCTGATTTTGCAGAGGGTTATCATTAAAGATGGCAAAAGTTTTTTCTAAAGATCAGACATTAGCATTACATGCATCTTAATCAATTTTTGTGTAATTTAATTTTGTTGGTATTGGAGCGAAAATGTAATCCATATAGCTGAGTAATGAGAAACCTCACACATTGCGTTAGGAATCTCTGTGGGAAACAAATTCGTGTGAGGCGGGCAATGTGCTTGTAAATTTTCTCCAATAGAAAACAGATCACTGAATCAAGCAGTGTGCAACACGTGCACACATACAAAACCCCAAAACAAACAGAAAAATCATTTAATTGAAGGAGAATGACTTCCAAACGCCTTCACCATTTTCCACTATAAAAGTAAATTAAAATAAGAAATACAATCAACTATTTAATCCTACTCCAGTGAAAACAATTAACTTATATATACAGTGGTATGCAAAGTTAATAGGAAAATACTAATGTCAATGACAAACAGAACTCTCATCTCTCCTCTTTTCTCTGAATGTACAGTCATCAGCTTTGTCTCCAAAAGCACTAAAAAGTCATTCTGGAATACAGTAACATGCCACTTTGGTGTCCTCTAGCCATAACAACAACAAAAAATCCCATCAGCTTTGAAAAGACAAGTTTTACACCACAGAAATACTTCCCACATCCATACAGAGAGCTAGCCTGAAGTTTTGTAAACTTCCGTCAGACACTTTACATCACTTATTTTCAAAATCTAGCAGTTTATCTGATACAACCTTTCATAAGGCAAAGCCATCTGCAGCTTTCCCATGGCTCTGTTGAGCCATAATTTGGCAATTCTGGATGTGACGTTGCAAGAACATTGACTTGCCAAAGTGAAGCAAGAGTTTCTGAAGAATGAACACAGACAATACAAGACAGTACAAAAGACAATAGGATGGAAATACTGTCTGAAGAAGCAGTATCTATTTCTGAACCACTGAAGAAATGGATCAGCAAAATATAATAAGTTACACCACTAGTCATATAGTGAAAAACATCAAGGCTATCACAGCCAGACAAAGCTGGAAAAAATTAGGACCAAATATTGAGTGCTTGAGTGCTGATCTGGACAATGAAACAGCTGTTTCATCTTTGCTCACTGAAATCAAGCCTGATGTTGCTGTTGATGACGTCCAGTACAATCTTGTCAGGTTTTTGGCAAAAGATTTCTGGTTAAAAGAATGCAGAAGATGAAAGATCAACGTTGAACTAGATGGAAAAGGATCATCAAGATTTGGGTTTTAGCCACAAACTGATGAGGAAATTGTGGCTTGGGAAATAGCAGATGACAAGAGCCCCACAGCTGTACAAGAAGATGAATCTGATGGGAAAGGAGACATTGCAGGCAAGTGTTACAAGCATTTCATCACAAGAATCCAAAAAGCTAGCTATAAAGCAATATGTAGTAAAGTTTAACACACCTACTTAGGATGTAAGCTTTATGGTTACTAATTGGTAGCGTTATAAAGAAGATAAATAAAGAACATTTAACAAAGTTATGGAACTAAGGCAACATTTATATGAGGTTGTTTTGTTGAGACAAAGTCAAAATCAGATTCTGTTCTAGAATACTGACCACAGTTTTATCAATGCAATGTTTTGTGGCTATTATACACTGAATATTAGATTAATAATAATTCATGGTACTCAAAATAAGAAAATTTACTACTTTTTGAGTATAATTATTACAATTAACTTTTTACGCCGTGGCTAGAAAACTACAGGAAAGCTATCCTTTTCCAAATTTAAATTTTATTGACACAACCTAACACATTACACACCATGTTAAGTATGCGTACACAAAACACACAGATACATATATGTCATTTATGCATGTAAACAGATCAACAGATACAGATTATATTTTTTATTTTACTTCATACTGCGCGGTCAACATGACTTTGGAAATGATAAAGATCTAAAATCAGTGAAAGGCACAGAACAATAATAGCTAAAAGCCAACCTGCCAAAAATACCAAGCCCCAAGTATTTCCTGATCTATGTGGAGATATGCCAACTAATTGAAGCTAAAATATCCTGTAAAGAGGGCTAGCGGAAATTTGCCCCAGGTAGAATAAATTAATATTTCATTTTACTTGGGATTTTTGGTAATTAAATATTTTATTTCTGAATTATAAGTTCCCACGAATGTGAGGCTGAAGAGGATGCAGTTAGATCTGGGAACATAAGAAGTGCATTCTAAAGAAAACTTGACCAACTGAGCAGACAAGTAACTTTCATTTGAGGGATGCCTATAGAGTCACCTCCCTGATGACAAACCAAAGGCAAAAGAACATTGTAAGATAAGAACTTAAATATTATTACTAAAGGAAAAATGAAGCACTGGCTTGTGAAATGTTGAATTCATAGGCCTCAGCCCAGACATGGGTCGTCATCTTTGAAATGATACCAAACCCAGCTATCCCATACAATGGATGCTGCGCGCACACAGACTGATGTCTACATGTGCAGTAGCTTCCAACCAGCAAGCTGGAAGAAAAATTAAGTCTTTGGAATAGGGACAGATGACAGTTCTACTCAAGACATAGTGTTTTGTGAACATCTAAGATCACTGTCATGCAATCACTATCTGCCTCAGAGAAGAACATTTACCTATGCTGCAAGACTGTCCAAGCTGTGCCAGAATAAGCTTCAACAGCAAGGAGGATCTACCTTGCCCACCTTGCAACAAATTCTACTACCATGTAATCACAATCGCTGCTTGACTACAGAATTATGTTTCATTGTTTTGATTTCTGAGATTAATAATATAAGCACACACCTAAATTGCTTCAAAGAGCTCAAACAAAACTAGGCATTAGGCCTAGTTCCTAATTAAAATTAAATTAATTAATAAAATTACATGAATTAAAATTAAACTAATTCCTAATTAAAAAAATTAGGCATGCCTAACCCCTGGGGTTCACAAAAGCACCTTCTTTCCTGGCAGATGAACTTGCTAATTCAAATTAAATTCTGACTGCTTCAGGTACGAATTTCAGGTATGCTCAGAAAAGTGCTCTGCTGGGATGAAAGACCAATCATCAATTAGCTGTAATTTTCCCAAACTTATGTGATGAACTGATGTCAGCCAAGAAACCCCATATTTTCACCAACTGATAAAAGCATTCTACCAGCAGTTTCAAGGGGCCTCTGAAAGTAGAAGATATAAGGTTCAAGTCCCACGTAGCATTAGTTTCTTAAGTAAGCAGTAACTTCATTCCTACAACAATTGTGTTTCTTGGGGTAAGAGGTGACAGATCCTGATAGGGATAAACACAGTACTTCTGGCCTGCAAGCAATATCAGAAATCAAAACCTGTTATAATTTGAGTAATCTTTGCACACCAAGAAGATAATTATGTCTACCGTAGAAACACGCTTGTTTTATCAAAGCCCTTCCTGTTATTTATCAAGGTAGAAGAGAAAAACTAGAACTAAAGAAGGGCAACACAGCTCTACCCTCAACAGCCAACTTTGCTACAACATGGAAAAATCTTAAGTTTGGGTACTGAAACTTACCCTTACATTGTCATTCATTCATTGCCATTCATTATCAGAAGTTTTTGGCTCTTAAAGACACAAAGATCTGCAATATTCCAAAAGTCATCCTAAGACAGATCAAATTAGATGAATTACTTGTTCTACATGAGTCTACTGACCAAGTGATGATGATAAAATCATTTCATCTTGGGCAAACATTCCAGAGAGACCTCTGGTGCAGACCTCTGAATGAAGAATTGTCCAAGGCATACCATCAAGAGTTGATAATATCCTCAGCTCACAATGAACTTTCCATAAAGCAGTGAAAGGATTTTATAACACAGTAAAATTCCTATGATAATGGTAAAGAAAAGAGAAAATGACCAGAGAAAAAAGTTGAAGGGAAAAAACGGATTAAATTGAATTGCTAATGACCAATTCAGCTGATGAAAAATTCTTGGTTTTGAATTGGGATACACAATCTTCCACGGTGTAGATGTTAATAAAAAAAGAGAGAAATTTGGATTCTGGAATCATATAGGTGTATTACATTCCAGGGCTTTAAAGCATGATGAATCTGGAAGAGGTGCAATGTCTTCTCCTTAGTTGTTCCTATATACGACTAAGGATCTTTTCCCTGCTCTCCCTGTGCTGCTGGTTTTAGATCTACTCCGTTACTGATATACTCATAAAATTAGGTACTAACACATACATGCATACACTATAGCCAAAGACAACGACAGAAATATGCAACCATACACATTTATATTATACATCTACATATATGTGTAGGTACACAATTTTGATAGTTTAGTCTTCACTAAAATTAGTCATTTTATCTCGTAGAAATGAGTAAGGTAAGAGAAGTATTGACAAGCCATGAAGGCTTTACAGTAATGTGCATTTGAGAAAAAAAAAGATAACATGCACTCATATATATATTCACTGCAAAGAGTATCACATACCTGACTGTCTCACACCAAAGTATTGTTAAAGCTTTTTTACCAAGGAAAACAAACTCTTTAAATATTTATCCGTGCAAAGAGAGTAAATATATGAAAAACAAAAACGAAACAAGCCACATCTGGAAAAGTCTTCAAAAAAATAGTCAAAATAAAGTATTAAATTACTGGAAACAAGGCCTCTAAATGTAGCTTTGTTTTATTTTTTAACAGGGAGGCAATGTTAGCAAGCAGTAAACAGCATACACACAAGATGTTGCTCTCTATAGTGGTATCTTTCCCAAATTCTGTTCAAATTAACCTTTCATAAAGCATTAAAAAGCCTATCTTTTCAACACAGCTTTTAGACCAAAGAAACACAAGGGGTTTAAGCATATATTATAGATGTGCTGAGTTAAAGAACTATTAAAAAGCAGCAAGTAAGCAATTGGTGCACATACTACACTAACACATATACTGCTGCTACATATATAGCTCAGCTTTACAAAAACAATCCATACAGACTGAAGTATTTTAAAAATTTTTAAAAATGAACATCAATTTTGGCTGGCACACACAAGAATATTTAAAAAAAAAAATCAACTCAAATTTTAAACTTGTGCCAATTTAAATCCTGCTTAAAATCTAGCATAGGTTCATCAATCATCAAGCAGGGTATGTAAGATGTCTTTTGAATTTGCTGCTCCAACTTCATGGATTATTATCAGTTACTGAAAAAAATGGTGTAACAAAAACATATTTCATAAAAGTCTAACAAATTCAGGGAACCAGAAATATGATTATTTTTAACACACAGATAATGTAAAATATGCGATTTTGATGTGGAACATACGGATGGGATGCAACATATCTGGCTCACACTAATTTTCCTTTGAGCAGTCACACGGACTGTACATAAAGCAGAATAATTACGTTTTTATCAGATTTCTTTTTAATGCATTAATTCTTAAAATGTAGAGCTGAAGAGCAAAACATTCACATTCAAAAAATTTACCCATGCGTCCAACATAATATTCTTTTTAAATATTGATATCTTTACACCTTTCTTAGTATTTCCATTTCTTAGGTATAAAAGACCAAATGTCAGTACAAACAAAATTTACCATTGAATAACTTTCTCCAGAATGCTTTTCACCTATTCTTCAGTTTTGGAAGTAAAGGAGAGCAAAATCAAAAAGTATAGTTTTTAATTTATTCTTGCCATATTAAGTACTAAAAAGTTGAGAATCAATCCATTAACCATTAGAACTATCACAAGACAGCATGACAAATTCACTCTTTTTTAACATATACATTAAGTAGCAAGTTCTGATTGTTACGGTGGTTCTTTTAAACTAACGATTTGGTGTATCTTAATAGGCATGATGTTTAGAAGGTGCTGAATTAAAAAAAATCTCTGAGATGTCTCTAGCTTACAAGTGAAAAACTGAGGATTTTGAAAATAAGTTTTGAACTTTAAGTTACAGTACTTTGATTTATAAAGTTTATTCCTTGCTCCGCACCAAGACTCAAGTTATTTCAGCTCAGTATTACTGAAGAATAAACTAATATAACTTAACAAAATCAATTCCAACAATTGCTACCACTTTAACATATATTGTGTCTTGGGTGTTCTGGGTTTTTTGGTTTTTAACCCGTCAGCTGGCAAAGGTTTCTGGTGTTGATTACTGCACACTGTACACACAGTACAGTGCTCCAAACAGGAAAGGTGATCTACCAATAGTGTCTTTTTCTAGACAAAGCTGCATGTAATACTTGCTACACTGATTATCTGGAAAGATCATCAGCTGATGATGAGGTGAAAATACTCTCATGATAACAAATATCTTTTCCTTACCTCTTCCTCTCCCTGTTACCAATCAGTGGTTTTTTTTCCTTTTCTGACATTACTCAACTGTATTTTCTTCTGTTTGTACATTATTCAGAGCTGTTAGATATGAAATCAACAGAAAACATTTTTGAAAAATGTTCATAAATTGTAAAAGTATTACGCAACGTTAACTAACTTCTTGCGTTCACCTGAGTTTAGAAAAGGAAAGGAGCAGGAGGGCAAAAGAGCTGAAAAAGAGCCAGCTAAAATATTTAATTGTCTATTGGAATACACATTGATACCAAGTCAGGAAACTCATGAGCTTCTTTTCTTATTGGAAAAGGCTGAGGTACTGAATGCCTTCTTCACCTCAGTCTTTATTAGCAAGACCAGCCATAAATCCCAGCTCCCAGAGACCAGGTGAAAAGGATGGAGCAAGGAAGACGTACCTCCAGTGGAAGAGGATCAGGTCAGGGAATACTTAAGCAAACTAGACATATATCAGCATCCATGGGCGCTCATGGGATGCACCCACAAGTGCTGAGAGAGCTGGCAGATGTCATCACAAGGTCACTTTCGATGTTCTTTGAACAATCATGGCAATTGGGAGAGGTGCCTGAGGACTGGAAGAAAGCAAATGTCACTTCTATCTTCAAGAAGGGCAAGAAGGAAGACTCAGGGAACTACATGCCAGTCAGCCTCACCTCAATCCTTGGGAAGGTGATGGAACAACTAATCCTGGAAACCACTTTCAGGCATATGAAGGACAAGAAGGTGACTGGGAGTAATCAGTATAGTTTCACCAAGTGAAAGTCATTCTTGACCAATTTGATAACATTTTATGATTAAATGACTGGCTTGGTAGATGAAGGGAGAGCAGTGGGTATTGTCTACATTGACTTCAGTAAGGCCTTTGACACTGTCTCCCATAAGATCTTTACGGAGAAGCTCATCAAGTATCGGCTGGATGAGTAGACAGTGAGGTGAACTGAAAACTGATTGAATGACTGGGCCCAGAGGGTGGTGATCAGTGGCATGAAGTCTAGCTGGACTCCAGTAAGTTGCAATGTACCCCAAGGGTCAATAATGGGTCCAATCCTGTTCTATATCTTCATTAATGGGAGGAGTGGCTGATATGTCAAAGGGTTGTGCTGCCATCCAGAGGGATCATGACAGTCTGGAGAAATGGGCTGACAGGAACATCATGAAGTTCAACAATGAGAAGTGCAAAGTCCTGCACCTGGGGAGGAACAATGTCATGTGCCAGTATATGCTGGGGGCTGCCCAGCTGGAAAGCAACTTTGCAGGAAAGGTCCTGATGGACATGAGGTTGAACAAGAGCCAGCAAAGTGCCCTTGCTGCAAAGAAGGTGAATGGTATCCTGGGCTCCACTAGAAAAAGTATTGCCAGCAAGTCAAGGGAGGTGATCCTTCCACTTTACTCAGTGCTGGGTCTAGTTCTGGACTCCCCAGTACAAGACAGACATGGACTTACTGGAGAGAGTCCAGCAAAGGGACACAAAGATGATTAAGGGACTAGAGGATCCTCCATATGAGGAAAGGCTGAGAGCACTGGGATTGTTCAGAAGAAGAGAAGGCTCACGGGGAACCTTGTCAAGGTATAAAAATACCTGAAGGGAGGGTGCAAAAAAGATGGAGCCAGGCTCTTCTCAGTGGTGCCCAGTGACAGGACCAGAGGCAACGGACACAGACTGAAACACAGGAGGTTCCCTCTGAACGTAAAGAAACATGTTTTTACTGTGAGGGTGACTGAGCACTGGAACAGGCTCTTTATTGAGCAAGACCTTGTACAGCTTACTGTAATAGCTAACAGGATTTTGCAGACTTCACACATAAGAAAACTAAAGAGTTTGCCTCAAGTTCAGTTCAAAGACAGATGTTAATTCTATTCCTGACTAATATAAACATAAGCAGCATTGGCTTTGCCGTATCACCTTTTAAAGAAAACGTGCTGCACATTATACCATACAGTACACAAACAGAGAACAGAACTTCTTACTACAAACTGTTTCAGTAGTTTCCTCTATTATTACTGGGAAAATTTACAAATTATAAACTTGCGCAACCATATTAAAATAAGGACATCAAAAGCATGCAACAAAAGCTCTGTGCTTGTTTGTGTTTTGTATATATAGACTTGTTATTTCATTTCTGCCAAACCAAATTTTATAAGAAGCATTACTACTTATGATTAAAATTCAGTTATGCCCTTCAGAATGGCAGTATACTGACCTATGTCCAATATCACCAATTAGATAAGAGGCAATAACGGTCAAGACTATAGATACAGAAGAGGCTTATTTTACACAACGCTTTCGCTTCAGCAAAGAAACTTAAGAACTACATCACATATTTCTCGTAGCCATGAGAGAAATTCAAAAGCAATATGTAGATTTGTTCAAGCACTGAGAGAGTGCCTCATGGAGGCAGGAGAACTGCAATGTTCTTATTGCTTCTGTGCTTCAAAGGGGACAATGGAAAACTTATAGATGCATGTTGAAATTCAGAATGGATAGAGAAAAACAAGTATATATATTATATTTAAATCCATTTACCCTAGAGCACTGACCATATAGCCACAACAGCAACCACACAGATCATTATTCAAATACGTAACACCAGCCATATTTTGGCACGCACTGTCACTTTGTAACAAAAAGGTAACACGTTGCAATGTCATTCACTGAAAACATCTGGCACCAAATATTCCATTGTATTTTAAAAATTATGCAGAAGCCTTAAAGACTAGTTCTACTTCCAAATTTTCCTTTTTTTTTCCAAGTTAGTTTATAATAAATGTGAGGAAGAATGATGTACGTTACTCGCACACTGTACAGAAACATAACTTATGTAGAAGGATTGTACATTAAGCGAATTTCCAAATTCTAACATTTTCTTTAGATAAACACTAAGTCCAATCCCCTTCTCCTGCAAACGGTTGTCATACGTATTGTTCCTAAAGACATAAAATTCCATATAGGAACACGTTAGAAAATTTCCTTCTAATGGTAATAGAAGCAGCAAAAAAACTTTACTGTAGTCTTAATACTCAAGATTTTAAAATCTTTTACTTCCAGCCTAAATATATCAAGAACCTGATTATATTCACTGATCATTGTGCCAAACTTAACTTTTGACTTAAATAGCTTCTCTCCTCTTTTGGTCAGACTTAAAATCCTCATTTACCATCCATCACATTTTTCAGACACCATCTAAGACCATATCAGGACATGTGACGTAGTGTACTAGATACTACATAAACACGGTTAAAGAGTTTATAACCTAATTGCACAAAATAGACACACTGGGTAAAGGAGGGGAGAAAGAGTAAAGAATTAACATCTGTACAAACCAAGTAACATAATGGTCTCAGCTATCACACTAGTTCTACAATTATTAGCTGCTGGGTAAACCAGGTGCAAACAGAGGCAGGTTTAGCAATAGTCTAACAATAATAAATGAAAAGGGGTAGTCCTCACTGGGCTGCATGTACCCCCACACCCCAACACAGCAGTCATTCATTGTTCTGTTCCAGTTGAATAAAGGCTCAGTAAGGCCAAAGAAAATGAAATTTCTTGCTGGCTTCATCACATTGATCTTAAAGAAGACACAGTATGGCTTTATGAAAAAATCACTGAAAACTTATGTTTTGTAAAAACGCATTTACTTTTATGCTTACTTCTGTCCTATAGCATTTCAGCTTACAAAGTTAAGTATGTTCTGATATTTCTAACTTTTCATGCTTTCAGACAAAACGACGCCAACACAGTTACATTACTGTAATACACACACAGTGAGTATTTCAGTAAAGATATAAAATATATGTACTACCAAATTGGCATTATAAACTTAGGAATGCCAGAGTAATAGTTAAAAGGCAAAGAAATCTGAAGAAGTTCCGGTATGTAAAGGCATACCTGTCTCTGTGGGGAGCCAGACAATCCCAGCCCTATCCTGTATGCAATTAGAAGTTTACATGGCTATAGTTGTGGTCCCAAATAAACTAATAATTTGATTTAACTTATTGAACTCGTAATTTTATTACTAGATAGAATGTGTACACAGAACCCAACGTACTGAAAGATTTTCTGACTCTGTGTTTTCAGATGAAACTCACAATTTTGACTTACTCAAAATGACAGAGCAAAAAATTGTATTAAGTAGACATTAAAATTTAAAATATCTTAACATTTAAGATCTCTGAATCACATAAGGAACTTCTAAAGTGATGTATTTTCTTTTTTTCCGTTGCAATTGTATAAGACTGACAGTTAGAATAGAAGAAGAAAAGAACTTTATCAATCAATAACGTTTTGACCATAACACTTGCTTGAAAGCATCATGTCTTACAGTTGTTCCATTAAATGTTCAAAAATTATGAAGATTGTACAGAGCATTTTTGTTCTGTTATACAAATTAGACTATGGTAACAAGTTAAACCTTTTCCGGTAAGTAACATACAGGGCCATAACTTTGACTAGAATCCTTATCCTAGGATAATTACAGTATTACCTAAAGAAAAAAGTCTTTGGTTAAGGATAGTTTAATACACGTATAGTTTTCTTTTTATATAAAGTTTCTTCACAACTACTACAGACATTGTAGTTTTTATTATTGTGTGCAGTCTATTACCACAGTTACGTTAATGGTGAAACTAGTATGATGTCAACAGTTAGGTTTATAAATTCACATTTAAAATAATTTCAAACGACTAAGCAACTCTAAATGCTAGTAACATTAGAAATGTGATACAGTAATTTTAATGAGAAATAGATAACAAAAAAATTTAAAGGCTGTATAAGGTAATGACACAAATTGCAAAAGAACTACTTAATCAAAATTTGGTTAACAATCTTGCCACTGGTGATCAAGCCCATGGACAAATAAGTTTCCTAATGTAGTCACTAAACCTTTCTAGTCACTCAGTATAAAAGGGCAATAAAAAGAGAAAGCATTGACTAACAGCTGATTATATACATTAATGTTAACAAAAGACTTTTATATGAACATTTGAAATAACCAGGCTCAATTACATTTTGGAAGGATACATAACAGTATTTCAAAAGTAAATAAATCGTATGTTTTTAAAAAGAGGTATACCAGGAAATGTTGTGCTGCTCCAGGTATGATGCAGGAATGAAGAATAACTCAACACATTTAAAAACAGTGTAAAGTTATTAAAACGATAAAGCAGCAATTCACACATTGAAGTGTTTCAGATGGTGCTGGTGTAGAATGAGTTTAATGGGACTCAAAATAATGTTTGACAATTACTGCCTAACAAGGTCATTAACACACAAGAAACAGAAATGTTTACATTTCTGTTTACATTAGATCATGTTAATCCTCCCGCTTCAAGGGCCCAGTATGAAACTTCCCTGATGTTTATAGTATTCTATAATTATGAGACAAATATAAAAAGATTCTTATATGGGCCACTTAATAATTGACCCCTTATAACTGAGACAGAACATCAGGCTACACAGACCACTAGTTTGAGCAATTATGACAAATTTAAGCTTTAGAACATTCTACCGGCCTGCCAAACAGCAGTTAAAAATAAGTTTAAAATCAGGCAAAACCTGTGTTCTTTCCAGGAGTATGGGGCATGAAAATTAAGGTTAAGAATACGTCAAAGAAAACACTGTGCCACACAGACCCACAGCTTTAACTTCTTGTATCTTTTCTGAGCACTTCGTATGCAAATATATGTTTTGGCATTACATACAGAATCTGTTACAGTGTTCACTTAAGTCAAGTTACGAACTGTACAGTTCATCTCCTATTAAAATAGGTTTTAATAAGAGTAGTGATTTTGTAACAAGTACGCAATTATTTGATAGACCAACCCAAATGGTTAAAACATGATTTACTATTCAGACTCAGGAGGCTTATGAAGTCTCACGTAGTTAAAACTAGTTGCAAAAAACTGATCCTAAACACTGACCATCAAAAAACATTCTCTCTATTCTTTTAATTAAACATTATAAATGAAAACGTTGCAAAATAAAAATTTTAATATGCACAACTTAACATTTTAAATAATTCAAAATAGGATCAACAGTACGTGCAGCAAACTACAAAGAACAGCGTGACAGAAAACAAGTATGTGGACCAAGAATGCACTACTGGCATATATGGAGGAGAAAGTTTCCGCTCTCCCCACTTCTTTCCCTCCAAAATACGTACCTGCTGAATGTGTCTACTAGCTCGTTTCTGAGGTTGGTAGATAAGCCAAGTATACAGGACTGGATCAACATTAATTGCTAATCCTTGTACACTGGACAAGAGTACTGCACCTATACACCACAGAAAAGAAAATAAAACGTAAACTATCTGCTAAAGAATCTCTATATATGTATTTGTTTTTATTGCACACAAATCATTTTTGATGCAGACTTTTGTTTGGATTGGACTTACATATATATTTATTTTAAATTCCAATCAAGAGTAATAATTAAAACATAAACTTCAATAACTTCTTGAAAGTGAGAAACTTGCCAGCACTGCCAGTGTTATGGACACACACACAAAAAAATGCAGAGAATTGCATTTTGATTTTGCTTATTACAACTTTTAGCCAAGAAAAATGCTTGTTTTCACAAAGCTGTCTGTGTAACTGAATACACACAACACCTTTCCTCAGATTCTCAGCCAACAATAACATTATGCAAGAAATGAGTCAATGAGACCCCTGACAGAAAGAAAAGAATATAACGCATGACTCCCCCCAGCCTCAATAAAGAAAAACTTGGTCTAGGACAGTGGGTTCTTTTAACAAAGACAGGTCTACTTTAGGTTAGTGTTCTGCCCAAAGCTGCTCAGGACAAATATTTTTCATGTAAATGTGGTCATGAATATTCTTTAGTGGACTAGTTAGGTAAAATAAGGCAAATTTTTGAATCCTGCTAACATTGGCAGTCTTGGTACTGTGAGCTCTTAGGATTTTATCCTAAGTTCTATAATACATCTTATTTTCTTTAAATGTCACTCTTCAAGTCCTAGGATTACAAGATAGGGCTACCATATCTTCATTTCTTAAGAGTAAACTTCTAGTTTTCTTATGCTTGTGAAGAAAAACTTACATGGGAAACATTAAGACTCAAAATAGGAGAAAAACTATTCTCCGTATCCAGAAATCTTAGCATATACTTGAAGCCAATCACACTAAAACCCAATTTATGAAGCACTATTTCCATTAACCCTGCATTAAAAATCTGATGATGTATTAGCGAGACTTTTTTTTTTAATAGTACAGATAAAGTATCTAGTGCAGCAGAACTTAATTACAGAGCTGTAAAATGGAGAAGCGAGTCGATTAATATAATACAAAGGTATCGATTATATTGAAAAAGTGTGGCAAGTAGTAATAGGCAGTTATATTTTCACATAAGTTTTGCAATTTTACAATAACAAACAAATAAATAAATGAAATAATGAAATAAATTCAAAACAGAAATCCTGGTTACCAGAAGGTGCCAGCACAAAGTTCTAGAGAATTACAGTAGTTCTATAATTCAAAGAATCATAGTTCCTAAAGCAATATATATTTACTCTGTAGTTTATAATTATGCAGCAATCTGAATTTAATAATAAATTCAAATAAATTCAGAAAGCTTGTCACACAATTCAATGTAAAAACAGCAAAAACATACGCCTCAAAACATGTAATACATCACTAAAACTGTAAATGGGGAAAAAAAAAAAAAAGAAAAAAAAAAGAGTTAAGTTATGAGTTTATTGTATATGACAAAATTTTAAAACCAGCTGAATTCCAAATGGCAGAAGACCCACAACCTGGGGCGACGCAAGCAAAGCCTGATGAGTGCAATGGGAAAATGGCAGTCAAGAAATACACAAAGATAAATCATCTGCCTAGCACAGGCTTCGAGTTGGAACACACACTGTGAGGAACTCCTATACACAGACTAGTCTATGTGATCTGATGATTTTAAATGCCAGTAATAAACCTCAGAAATAAATCTGCATTTTAAGGCAAAGCTGATGTCAAGTATAAAGTAAAGGGCTAACGTGCAAAAAAAGAAAAGCAGTGAATATGCCTTGTGGCAGGATCTGGTGGAGACTAGAAAAAGGAAGCAGAAGCTAACAGAGAATTGATAAAGTATATGCTACAATCACTAGCTTTTATAAGATACTTGGATGCCAAAATAAGAGAATCCTGCATCTTTAAGAGATACCGCCTGTTGTCACCAATACTTAATGAAAGGTTTAATGTATATGTGATATGACAAGTGCGAGACAGAGACCTCCCAAAGAGTGAGGAATAAAGTCAGCCTACAAGCAAAGTCAAAAAAAAAATTCCCACATTTATAACAGACTCCTGAAAAAAAAGAAGTGTTACTGTAGCACGTGATGCTAGTTACTCAATTCAGTTTCTTGTTTACTGCAAAAAATTAGCTAAAACTAAGAAGTTCAATACAATCAAGTCATGCTTTGAACTGAAGCAATGAAGTCACACTAGCACAATCCCATAACACTCTAAAGTAAGGTAGAACAGAGAGCAAAATAGTTTATTTTTCCAGTTGTCTTTTGTTGTTGATAGCTTGTGTCTGGGAGGAAAAAAAACCAAACCCAAAAAAAACAGTACAAGTAGTCAGATAAGCAATTACATTATTTGCCTTTCAATTTGACTGTCAGGTAACTTTGGCCTCCTACCAAGCTACTTCTGTCATGCTGAATTACTGAAATTTACTGCTGTATTTCCTACTCAGCCACTATATTTGAAAAGTAGTTTAATCACCTATATAAAGTTGTTTTCTATGTAACAGCTTTCTTCAAAATAAATACGTAGTCAAAAAAAAGTTTCTCAGATTTGCCTCCTCCCCCTCCCAAAAAAACATCTTAAACTTGTGTTTTCATGCCAAGAAATAAGAATCCCCCCCAGTTTTCAAGGAAGATCTCACTGATGTGAGGACCAAGCTGTAACTTGGCAGCAGACTCCTTACACGACTGAAAAAAAATTAATTGCTATTTTGTCTCTGTCAAAATGCAATGCTCGAGTTTCCTGGATTTCATTAAGATTGTGGTGAACTTTCTTTTCTCCCCTCCCCTTTTCTCCTTTTAATTAAATTTACATTTCAGAAAAAACAGACCTTAGTCCCATACCATACTAGGTTTCCTTTCCAGATCCCAGTTCTTGCCAGAGTTATCTATTACATCCATCTAGTAAATCATTTGAAAAATAAGAATCAAACCCAACACCACGTAATCTTTGAATGTTTGAGAATTTCTCAAAGTCACGGTGTCATTTGCTAGGTGCAGTTTGGGCAAATCATTTCTTTCCTCCTAGCTTTCGGCTCTCTCCTGAAGGAACAAACCCAGGGGAGGCTGCAAGCAGGTGGCGGAGGACGAACAGGAGGCAGCAGAGCACAGTTGCACTTGGCACTCTCATCCTGTGGACAAGCTTCTTGACAAGCTTCCTTGGATGAAGACAGCTGCAGCAACAGCACTCCTCTTCCCAAGGGACCAGGGGGCCTGCAGAGGATAACCTGGGGCCTCCTGCAGTTGGGCTGGCTCTGCTGCCACCTCCTCCCACCTTGAGTGCTGAGCAAAGGCTGCTGGAGGAACAGGGAGGAGAGGTGTCGCTAGGCTGGGGCTCTAGCTGTACCCTCTCCTTCAAAAGGGAAATACAAGCATATAATAAGTGGGACAAAAATGGAATATGGTACACTTCTGGTGAGGCGGAAGAGGACACCTGGGGGATGCAGCTGCGGAGAAAAGAGGCCAGAGGTAAAGAAAGGATAGGTAAAAAGGGGCAGAGTCGAGCACCAGAGTGGTGGTGCTGAGGGATGCTCAGCGATGAAGAAAGAACGGGAAAGGGCCTCAGATATCAGAGACAGAAGAAAAAGATGAAGGCGGCAGGATGGTGAAAGAGGAATGCAGAGGCGAACGAGCGCTTTGGGAAGGAGAAGGGAAGTGGCAACATTTGGCGAAAATGGCTGTCTTTTTGGAGATGTAAGAACCTCGTGAAAGAGTAAACTGCATTACCGAGTCACTCCCAACATTTTGGTGAAAAAAATTTACTAGGAAGAGTAGACAATAATAGTTCAGTCATAAATTTACTTATTGAAACTCAACATTTAACACAACGACAATAACACACTATGATGCACTAGACATTGAGAAGCAGCCTTGCTATTTATGTGCAGAAAAATGTATTTTATCTCTGCAACAACAAAGAATCACCCTGGCAGAATTCTCTCCAAACTCTGCTCTGTGTGTATGCAGTATCCAAACGCATCTATATTGCTATTTGCAGTAAAAACTTGCAGTAAAACATTTCAGATATTCCCCTGAATGAACTGAAAAACCTCTACAGGAAACTGAAGTTTAAGTTACAGTTAACGTACACTTTCTATTGGGGAGGGATCACAAATATGAACAAAGGGAATTATATACAATAAAAACTAATTCTGACAAGTTTTGTTTATTTTTAGTAACTAAGTAACTGAAGAAAACATTACACAATCTTGCTATATAAACTGCACCATGAATTATTTTAGCATTGAGCTCATGACTCCTAGATGTCTCAGGACATGTGAATGATAAGCAGGTGCTGATACAAGTTGAGTTAGCATCATTAATTTAGTATCCAACTATTTTGAAGGATAACAGAATAAAGAAATAATCTTTTTACTTATTATCTTACTGTTTTGAAGGGCATTTCCACTAAGGCATACTACAGAAATGCAGATCTGCATATTACACCCAAATGAAGAGTTCTTTTTTTACAAAAGTATATAGGTAATTAGTTCTTTCTGCTAGTTGACTCAGAACAGATGCATTGTAAATCACTAAATGTGGAAATATCTAACTCTGATTAATTTTAGCCTGGGAGTCAACTAAGGGAAAAAGAGTGCTCTTTACTACTCTGTTTACTGCCAAAATGGCTCGCTTACCCACATTCCAAACAGGCTTTACCAATTAGCTATCCTATGGCACCACAGCCATTTTCAGTCACATCCCAAACTGAAGAATGAGAGCCGAAGTAGGAGTTAGAGATTGCAGTTACACAGCATAAAAAATTAAACATGCAACCTTTTTGTCCACTTTGGAATATCAACGACAAGCCAATATTATTGTCTTGCAAAACAATCAGCTTATCTAAGAGACAGAATCCTGCATTTCATCCTGAATTGCCGAGTCAGACAAGGGAAACATATTTCAAGCTACATCAAAGTTTATGTGATTGTGAAAAATTATTTTTACATTATACCAGCTACAGTAAGTTAATAAATTTTGTCTAACTACTGAAATATATGTCTGCATGTCTCCCTATTCAAGCTTGACTTGAATGATTACAGATGGCCTTTTATGTAAACATTATCCCAATTTTATCTCAGAGAAAAATCTCCACGTTTACTGTACTTTCATAGAGTTTTACATTCACCAAGTGCTTAAAATAACTCTAAGATCAATTAGTTCAGTTGCTTAGACAAGTATTAGAATATTTCATTAAAACAGAGTAGTGGGGTAAGATTTTCCCATGAACTAAGGTGCTTTGGGCTGTAATATCAAACACAGTTCCTTCATACAACAGTTACTCTTTGCTCAAGCATACACACACCACAATATTTTAACACCATTCCTTTTTTTTGGAGGAAAAAAAAAAAAAAAAAGCTTTCGATCTTTGGAAACATTCAGTAAGAATGTACTTCTGCTGCTATCATGACCTTGTAACTCTCCTGCTGAGGTTTATAGCAGAAAAGCATTAAAAAACAAAAGAGGTCAGCATCATTATTTTTATTTCAAAAATAGAGAAAGTGAGGCAGAGAAATGAAGTGACTAGATCACACAGCAGGACCCAGGGATAGAATTCAGATGTTAAAGTTATGTGGCACAGCTAAGTACCTGCTGTAACTAGTAGCAAAAATAAATGTAGGGGTGTGACTTGTGTTAATCATAACTCTAAATCACACGGGCCTAATTTTAATTGAATGTTCTGATAAGCCATCATTAGGGTTAAAGAAAAGAAACATCCTATCTCCATCAATATACTTACCCAAATACTCACAAATGCTGAATTGTGGAATTATAACATAAAATTATAGTCAAAGACTTAAGATAATAAAGCAAAACACAAAACTGCTGAATACGTTGGTTAACACAAAGGGCCGTATGTCAGGCATCATTTTTCTAAAGTACAAGGAACCATATTTCTGCAAATCAATCTGAAGCAAGGTATATCAAATCAAGGTGTGGAGAACAACCGTCAGTTACTTCATATCATCTCTGCCCTTTGATGTTAAGAATAGAATTGAGTCCATTTAGTATTTTGTCCTTCTTACTGAGGAAAAATGTTATGACATGCTGAGATGCAAGTTTTCGCAAAAATGCTAGAATATTCATATTTAACTTGTTTGCTATACGGTTTTGAAAAAAAAAAACATCTTGAAAGGCTGCTTTTTTTTCCAAAATTCATTTGAGCAAAATTTTAATTTCCTTTAGAGAATATAGTGATGTGTGTTCAGGGAAACAGTTTAATAGGCAATAACAATCAAGAAAAATAAGAAATGTGTAGGCAGCTGTAGTATACAGAAATGTCAGCTTTATTTCAATCATTACTGAATCATCTCTATGAAAACATAACAGCAATATTCCTATGCTGAACTGCATAGCACCTCTTCCTTAATTTCTAGGTTTTTAATGCAAGAACGTCTCACTCAAGTATCATTTCCTCATGTTCACTTTTAGGTCCTGTTTATATATCTAACCATTACTTACTATTTTGTAAATACAAGGAGCATGAGGAGCTCTAAATTCAACTGACAGAAAGGACTATACAGATAGAAAGCAAGGATATATTATAATGACTTGAAAACTATATTGTCAGTGAGTGAATAAAATTATATGAACATTTTAGAAACCATGAAGTGTTTAGAACACTTGGTTTGTTTTATTCATCAAAAAAGATGGGGAGAAATACAAGTTGCCCAGAGAGTTATGTTTCCACTCAGAAAATGCAGGGTGGCCCAAACTGACTCCAAGCAAGGGCTGTTACTGGTATTCAGAAACCCAGCAGCGCTCACAACTAACCACTTCCGTTTACAAAGGTATCTACCAAACTCTGGTCCCTTTGTCTTTTTTTCTCCCCAAAGTCCCACTAGAAAGCTATCTAACATTTGATGTTATAAATCTGATCATTGATCTGACTCTAAGTCCTTAGACTGTGTTTATTATGAAACTTCATGGATAAGACCTGCTCTGCTAGCATCGTGATACTTTCACATATAAGACTTAGCTCTCAGGCTACCAACAGTTCTGCCTCTGTACCTGATACCACCACAATTACAGGTATGACAAAGATTACTTAGACGTCTAACTAATGCCATAAACTACATTAAAGTGATCATACCTGACCGGGTTTTCAAAATGCTAACAAAGGTTTAATGATTTTAGCTTGTTTAGCTCTGCAACAAAAGAACTCAAATAAGTGTTGTAATGTCAAGGCTGTTCTTTTTCACTTTCCATATGGAACCAGTACAACTCGCAGTTGCTCACTCTTATGGATCAAGAGAAGACTGTACATTACATTAAAGTAAGAAGTTGTTTGGTGCTCTTAAGAAACTATGAGGCAATTTTCCTAATTTTTTCTTTGCTCTACTTGGCTGAGATCTCCTCGTTCCCGGGATTGAGGGATGGGATGCCATCCAGAGGGACCTGGACAAGCTCGAGAAGTGGGCCCATGTGAACCTCATGAGGTTCAACAAGGCCAAGTGCAAGGTCCTCCACCTGGGTCAGGGCAACCCCCAGTATCAATACAGGTTGGGGGATGAAGGGATTGAGAGCAGCCCTGCCGAGAAGGACTTGGGGGTACTGCTGGACAAAAAGCTGGACATGAGCCAGCAATGGGCACTCGCAGCCCAGAAGGCCAACCGTATCCTGGGCTGCATCAAAAGAAGTGTGGCCAGCAGGTCAAGGGCGGGGATTCTGCCCCTCTGCTTTGCGCTGGTGAGACCCCACCTGGAGTACTGCATCCAGCTCTGGAGCCCTCAGCACAAGATAGACATGGACCTGTTGGGACATGTCCAGAGGAGGCCCATGAAAATGATCAGGGGGATAGAACACCTCTCCTATGAAGAAAGCCTGAGAGAGTTGGGGTTATTCAGCCTGGAGAAGAGAAGGCTTTGGGGACACCTTATTGCAGCCTTTCAGTACTTAAAGGGGGCTTGTAAGAAAGGTGGGGACAGACTTTTTAGCAGGGCGTTTTGCGACAGGACAAGGGGGAATGGTTTTAAACTAAAAGAGGGTAGATTTAGACTAGATAGAAGGAAGAAATTTTTTACAATGAGGGTGGTGAAACACTGGAACAGGTTGCCCAGAGAGGTGGTGGATGCCCCATCCCTGGAAACCTTCAAGGTCAGGTTGGACAAGGCTCTGAGCTACCTGATCTAGTTGAAAATGTCCCTGCCCATGGCAGGGGGGTTGGACTAGATGCACTTTAAAGGTCCCTTTCAAACATCTATTTTAAAGACTGTGGTGGCTGTTTTTCAGATTACAAAGACTTTTAGTCTCACTCATAAAATGCAGTAATTCCATGGAATGGATTTCTGATGAACTACTGAAAACAGACATCTTCTCAGGCAGACTAGAAATAAAACGTTTTTACGGATATTTTTTGTAAAACAAGAATTTTGCTAATTCCTATATTTAATGGACTGAGATTAGAAATGAGAGGAATAGGGCAGCAAATCCCTTCTTTCATTTGATCTCAGTGGTCTAGTAATACTTTTGGATCATATTCTATTCTGCAACAAAAATGTGAATAAATTTAATTATAAAATAAGAAATACTGTGGCTCAAACCTAGTGTTCTCCTAAAGAATCAACAAGCATAAGGACAAAGCTTGTGTAGTCTACTAGAATTCCCTAAATTCCACAAGGTGTTTCATCAAAGGCTTTTAAAGAAACTATGCTGCCCGTAAGGGATAAGAGAGGAAGATAAATAGATAAATAATCTGAGATTAGATAAATTATTTAGGAGAAAACAAACAGTGTCAGGAAAACATAGTAATTTTCACTAATGAAGAAGGCAGAGCCCTGCGGGGACCTGCACTGCCCAAGACATTCCAGGAGATTAATGTGGTGACCAATTCTGCTGAGCTATCCAGAGTAACCAAGGACAGGTCTGACTGAAGAACTCCCAGAGTATCCCACCTGATTCAATTCAGATAAACATACTTTTCCTACTGGTATCGCTGCTTCATATCTTCACTTTACATGTAAAATGATAACTGAACTGACTGCTTTGAGGCAGAAAAAATTTCTGTTTATTCTAGAAAAGCGTTAGCTCAATGTTCAGTAGGAAGGAAGGAACAGGCAATAAAACAGAAAATATCATCTATACCACTGCATAAATCCATTGTGTACACAGATATTGAGAATACTGCATGCAGATCTGGTCAGTCAAAAGGGTCAGTTTTAAGCATTCAAACCTGGAAACTTCTGTTTCACAATACCATTCATTCAGTATCTATGCTCCCTGATTCACTCTATGCTCCATGCCAAAGGCATTACACATTCTCCAAACCTCCATTCTCCAATTCTCCAGAGCAAAGAGCACAGAAATAAAAATGTATAGACACATGTATTTTGAATTTTGCTTACTGGTTAAGTAATTTTTTTCGTTTTTAAATTATTGCCTATTTCCTATAGTCAACTCCAAAGCTAATGGGTTTTGAACAACTCCAGGTCCAAACCACCTGGATGTGGACCTCAGAGCCTCAGACAAACTGCAACAGCAGAACCTCATTTCCAAATGCAATATTATTTGTAGGTTTTCATGATTGCATTGTTCTTGGTAAGTATGTATACAAATGTGTAAGTACCACTAGTAGCTGCACTTAAATACTGTTTACACAGACATTAATTGATAAGATACCGGAGTTCTCCAGATATGCAACAAATGAGTTCTAATCCCTGTAGACAATCCTGCAGCACAGTTTGATTAAAAAAACCTCCAAATTCCACACAGAAACTTCTGCACAGAGAGCTTCAGCTGAAGGCCAAAGGGCCATGGAGAGACAAGCCACTGAGAAAACACATGTCAATGGACAAGATCTCTTGCAAGTGAGTGAGGGAAATAATGTTTTGACAGAATGATTGCTGAGTAAAATTTTGCAGTTGCTTATGGAAGAGCTTTGTCCAAAACCTTCTACCTGCGCATGGATATGCTCAGCCCTCTTTGAGGGAATGATGGATATCAGGAAGACTGTTTTCTTGGAAAGGGAAAGCCTCAGACCGCTTATTTTACTAAATGAACTTTTTATTCCTTGCAGAACAACAGGACTGCAAGAACAGTGAGAATCAAACAACTCTGCACCAGATGGTGGACTGAAATTGAAACTAAAGCATCCTGACGGACAAATGACTAAACTTCAAGATCTAAAAGACAGCCTGAATTCTCCAGCTGAAAGCTTGCATAACATCAGGTTGAGGACCATAGTTGACTTGAGTAAGCAATCTATCTTGTGATCTTTCTTGCTGTGAATGAGGATGTTTTCAATTAGGCATAGACAAGGCCGAAAAGCTATATGACCTATTGTGAAATGGTTTAGTGCAAGGCTGATCAAGATGCAAACTTCCAGGGTTCCACATGGAGCAAGAAAACTTCGGAGAAACTGAGAGCAGAAGTCTTAAGCTATCTTAAATAGGCTGGGTTTGGAAGGATTAGTCATATAGAACCGTTCCTAGACTTGTGGACATCTGTAAAGTCAGAGACATGGCAGGAGGACATCAGAAAAGAAGTGCAGGTTTACCTTTGTCTTTAAATACTTCCTCTTCACTTCATAACAAAGACATCTATACTGGGTAATTCTCAGCCAGAAAAAGAGCTAGGAAGATGACGTTAGAATTATCAATATCTCATTCAGCTTAAAAAAAGCAGAAAATAGCTGAGGTCTGCTCCAACGCTCTGGAATCATGGGAAATAGATCTTTGCTGGAATACTTGATTTCACCCATGCCTGAGCAGGGAAGAGAGGACCACATCTCTACATCTCTCTTAACGTAGAGAATAATATCAGTCATGATCCAAATGTATTACCCTTAACTAAGCCATCAGAATGCCTATAATAAGTTCTCTCAACTTTTCTACTATGAAACACAGCAGAGTGAAGCTTTACTATATCCAGTTTACAAATCATGATTTCTATGATCTGTAGGCAGTTAACCGTGCATCGCAATATACATAAGCACACTGATATCAGGATTGCATCCTCCCTTTCTCTATGACCAGATTGGTAGAGCGCTACCACACCGCTTCTTCTATTGTGACACAATATTATAGAAAGACTGAACTAATGATATAGTTAAAAAGAGCAATGCCTCAATATATCTCCTTCTAAGTGATTTTCAATACAATCTCCAGTTTGTTACTTTTATAATATGGGTTTTAAACTAAAACAAGCAAATGCTCTGAAAACTGCCAAGAATTTTCTTAATACAGTTCAGCCTCTGTATTTATAAACACCTCACCATCGTCTGCCAAAACGCTATTTTGCAATTTCTTACAGCAGTATTCCTCTGGGAATTGCAACAGGATTCTTACCCTATGGCAACAGGGCACCAAGGGAGCTATTTTAATTCCTTCTTCAGCAGTTGAACATTTGTAGTGTTGTGACTATGGATACCAACTGGTCTTGCACTTTAAGTTATAAAACTGAAATATTTTCAGCAGTAGATGCCTCATGTGCCTTCTCTTAAAAGTAATTTGAATAATATACAGCTGTGGCTTCTGTTTCCTTTTTTCTTAAACATTATAGCTTCTCAGAGGCAATAGGAAACACACAGAAGATTTCACATAATTTCTTGGGTGCTCAATTAAAAGAATACACCCACAGACACAGAGGTTGAGGAATAAGAAAATAATTCAGGAAGACAAGCAAGCTTTACAGTAGAAATTCCACATAAGGTTATGCTTTTCTATAGCAGAACTGTAAATAGAGGAAGAACGAAAAACTATGTATCTTCTAAACAGAAAATCCTAATTAATTCATATATTCCTTTATATTGCTTAAGAAGACTTCATGCTCTACACCAGTGATTCAAGATTGCAATAAATAGCATATAGATGAGTTGCCAAACAATGAGCCAGAATAAAAATAGCCACAGTATGTTACGCTGTCAAAGTTGTGACACTACAAGATAGGTAAAGTTACACGGGCAGTTCTACCACAAACTTTTCTTTTTTCTTTTTCTTTTTTTTTTAATATGTGCACTCCAACAGAAACTTGATACATAGGGCTCAAGTTGAAAGCAAATGTTTCCTTTAAAACAAAAAAACCCAAACAACCAACAACTTTGAAAAATATGAAATTTGTAGTGCTTGGTTACTTAGTGGGAGAGAAATACAAGTTTTAGATACTATGAACATAAAATGGGCAGGTTTTCTAATGGACAGTCAATCCTGGTCCTTTTTGCAGCTGATGTCTGCATAGGCAATAATTTCAAAAGGGGCTTGTATTTGTGAATGACAGTACACACACATTAAAAACCCATTTTATTGAATCTGTGCTCAATTTACACAAACAAGGAAAACTACATTTTAGAGGTAAATTTAATAACATCATATTAACTTAACTCCAAATTTGAATGAAATTCCACAAGACCAATCTTTAGATTATTTGATTTTGAGCTTCACGGTACCATTTTGACAGACCTGTCTCAAAACCAAAAAGCCTTCCTTAACTTATGAAACCTACATGTAAGAAAGGAGGGAGAACAGATAAGCATCTCCACATATACTGAAATGGTTGTACCAAGACTGAAATAGGCACGGACTAACTGACATCTCAAATGTGGAAATAACTCTATTCACACCTAGAGGAGAGGAGTCAGCTTCAGAAAGTCTTGGGAATGTGCTGTAGTTTCAAGAGACTCTAGAAAGAAGATTTCAAATTAACTACATTACATATTGGAGGACTCTTTCAAGATATACAGTGTACTACTAACTGAAAAATTCCCACACAGCATAAATACCAAGGAGAAATGCTCTGTTGCTGCATATTGTGAAATTGCCTAAAATTCTGATTGAATTTACATATCAGCCTACTGAATGCATATAGTGCAATCTGGATTCCCTGCCTGCAGTTTTGTCTGTTACTTCTCTAACTTTCATCTGGGATGCTAGTAAACTCAGCAGAATAAATAGCTTTCCTTTGTATAATCTTCTTGTAAATAAACACAAATCCTAGAAATATACAATTACTCTATTAATCACAGATTCAGTCATCTCTATATGAAATGTAAAATTGTACCTTTACTGGTATCGATTTTATCCCCTTCTAGAATAGCTTCATATATACTGGTTACAAAGAGGAATTGATACGACATGTCCCCTAATTATTTGGTAACTTCCTAAACTAGCATTTATGCTACTAGAAATATGCAGTAATTCGGGCTCTATAGACAATTGTGATGGCCGCTATGAATGTTACAGATATAGATTAAAGAAGAATCTTAGCTAGGCAAGGGAAAGCCCATCACAGTTCTTTATCAGAGATGAAGCAATTAATGTTAAAAATGCCAGAAAAGAAAGGATCCAACACAAAGCACCAACACGAGTAATACTAGAGACTGTTGATCATCCTGCCTTTATTACTGAGGGCAACTTTGAATATTTTAAAAGTATTTTTGAAAATGGAAATAATCTTCCAATTCATAGAGATAAAGGTTCCCAGGTTAATTTAACAAAAATTCTGAATTATTGAAATAACTTTTCTCAATAATATAATGAATGTTACCATTATCACCAATAGACAAATAATAAAAACATGTCTTTACAGGTCATATAGAGGGCATAAAATCAAAGGATTAAGTTAAAGGTGATGTTCATGGCACAGTGCAGTATAAATTTCATAACGTATTACTAAAAAAAAAAAAAAAGAAAGATAGCATTAAGATATCCAGATTGCCAAACTAGTTTATTATAAAAGTTGCTTTATTCTTCTGCCTGAAATAAAGCTATGAGCTTCCAGAAAAAGTTTTAGCCTTTTCACATTAAAAATTAATGCACAAAACTACAAACAAAGCCAAAGTTTGTGCAGTTCATTTCTACCTGTAGTGAACAGGAAGATGGTTATTTAATGTTTACTAGTTGTTTCAAAATTACTGCATCATTTAGTTGATGTAGAACTAAGTTATTCTTCTCAATACCGGCATGTTTGTAAACTTCAAACGGACAATTAAGGTCAGCTGTTAAGATAAATTATTCTAAAGATTCAGACGAGCTAGACATGATGCATCCAAAAAACTGAAACACCTAATACAGTAAACTCATTTTCTTTTACACTGAAATACACATTCTTGAATGGTGTCAAGACTTATGATCAGTATCTTCTCACTCACGGGGATCTAATCAAGAACTTTTTAGGGACAGGCTTGCTAAATCTCGTAACTAATATTTCTGGATTATAGGAAATCTGTATTACATTAACTACGCTTAATATATATTAAAGCATTAGTTATACTATTTATATTAAATCATCAGTTATACTATTATGTAAACGTACCTATTTTCAAATCAATTTTTTAACCTCTTCTATCACTGCTAAACTTTTTAAAAAACTTGAAACTAGGTAAAATTTAATTGAATATATACATTTTGATTAATAAATCCAAAATATTGTTTAGTTCAATCTGTTTTAAATAACTTCCTAGCTAAACTGAGAGCAGGAATTTTACTTTCACTTTTGGGCTTGAGTGAATGGTTCTCTTCATTAAAAATATCAACAACACCATCTACTCGGCTATTACTTATTTTATTTTATTATTATAATTACTTTTTTTTTTTTTAAAGCACAAACTTCTCCAATATGGGCACTGGAAAATCACAGGTAAGGTAAATTACAAAACTGCATCTCTTAACTAGTAGCAGTGCAGAAAGCTGCTGTCATACATTTAGGCCACAGTGGGAGTTTTTAAATATGTTGCCTTGAAAAACTGATTTTTAAGTGAAACCAGCTTTCATATTTTTACAGTGTCTTCTGAGAGAAATGTTACAAATAAACAGAAACATGTAATCTTTAGTATTATTTTGGCAGTAAGCTGAACACTGCAGCTTTATGATTTTACAAACCTCATTTAAGAATTTTAGCAAAAAAAGTGTTAAGTAAACTGTATAAAACATCTGCACAGGCATTATAAGAACACTGAGTTTATTTACAAAGCAAATATTCCTGCAGATGGCTAACAATATATCATGGTATCTTCAGAATACTAATTTTTTGAGATCAAAATTTTTGAGCAGATCTTTTGGGGACGTGCTCCAAAAGACTGGTATGTGCTCTTGCATCATATTTTACAGATCAGAAAAAACCGTACCTGCTACAAACTACTTAGATCAAGTTTTCCTGCATTTGTTAGTGCACACATCAGACTATCAAAATCATAATAAAAAAGAAATCCAATCAGGTAAAAACAATAAGAAAATAATTGAAGAGAGTTATAAGCAATCGAACGTTAAAAGAAATGTTTACTTATAACCATGCTTTAGATACTCCATGCAATTTTAAATTTTCTGCCTGACACCACATGTTGCGGGCCCTATATGGTCTCTACCATGTAACCATAGCACTAGCTAAACAAACTATTTGCTAATCCAGGACCTCAGAGCTGTATTTCTATGCTGGGGCTTGAGAGGTGCCAGTTCTAAAACCAAGAAGTGAACATAGCAGCAAGGATACTATGTAATTTCTGTACCTGTAAGAGGAAAAAAGCTAGAGGATTTTACCTCATCTTCATTTTCTTGACGTTAAGGGAAATAATTCTGACCAGCTGCTTCTTCCCCAGCTCATTAACCACATAGTCCTTTATTGCAATTATAACACTGCGTGTAGAAAACAGATTTCTGAAATAAAATGCAGATGTTTATAAAGTCTTGTGCCTGTTTATAGCTTTATGTTTTGTGATACTAAGTGGATAGTTGGCTTTTGGGTTGGGCTTTTTTTTGGGGGAGGGGAGGGGGCTGGTGGTTTTTTCAACTGGTGAGAACATTTAAAAACTGTTTAAAAAGTGACTGATGTATAAGCATTTCATGCATGCAGTTGTCATTCTAACAAAACTCCATCTTGGATCATGGACTAAGTAATTTTAAAGTTTCATTAAGTCACGGGTTTAAGAAAAAAACAGTTGATATATACTGTTAACAAACGGAGCAGTACCATACATGCTGTGCTTCCCGCTCCTTACCACATCATTAATTTTACATGGAATAAACTTTATCTGCTTTGTTACTATTGGTGCATAGCTGGTTTTTCCTTTTATGTAAGTTTATACCAAGTCCAAAGGTTATTAAAATCACATAAATTTTCTGTAACTATTAATTTATGCTCAGCTATCTCCAGAGCGACAAGCTAGATGCTAAACAGTGTCCAACTGAAGAACATGACATGATAGTTCAAAATAACTCTGTTTACTTAGCTGTTTTCAGTCTAAGGCAAAAGCAGATGAACAGTTAAAATGACTGCCTTGGAAGTTTTCAATCTGATGTTCTTATTTTACAGATATATGCAAAGAAAAGAATCTTTGTCTTTACTTAAAATCCAGAGAATTTGCCAGAAAATAATTTCATGTTGTCGATAGCTAGGAATATCCAAGTCGTTTTTGCACAGTAACTAACTTGAGTACCTCCTTAATTTAAGGAAAATATCTTCTCTTCAGGTGAATCCAGTTGTGTTTGTGGTGTGCCTCGGAGAAAGAAACAGGAAGGCTCACAACAGCAGTCTGCTACAGTTACGGACATATTGGAAGAACATTATTTAATAGAATCTGCTCTAAATTCTTCTACCCTCAGCTGGAAAGCTCCTGCATGGATTGCTACAAAAATTGCAAGGTACACTGAGCAAGCAAGCACCTTATTGCGCTGCTTGTACTGCTTGCTGGCTATGAGAGCATGTTTACATTAGTGTCTGCATCTGTCAAATCTCAGAAGACCTGACAGGACCCAAAATTATTTCATTAAATGCAACTGTCCCTAGTACCCTTACATATTCTTTGTAACTAAGATAATTATATGCTGAATTCTACACTAATCCTTTTCACACGATCACACAACTCTGAACATCTTCCTGCACAGAAGCAAATCTTTAATCACAAGCTGCATTATGATTTTCTGTTTTAACAATTTGCAGCATGTTTACAAATCTACAAGAAATATTATTTAACAGCCTAAAAAATTTGTATTTTTTAATACATGATTGTCTAGTTCTTCTCATTTGTCAATATGTTCAGCTACACAAAAGCAGGATAACAGATTTCAGTGGATGTTTAATGGATGTTTTTGATTAAAACAGGCTAAAACTGAATTTTATTAAAACTCCCAGCCACTAAGAAAAAGATGTTCCATATTTGAAATAATTATAATAATGATTAAAAAGAAATATCATGATACCTGTAATCCAATCGCAGTAGCATAGTAAGAGTGAAAGAAAACACAAAAGTAGTATTTAAGTGTAAATGAAACTCAGCTCTGAGAAATACAATAAGCAAATGTATCCAACGTCTAAAGATGCTGGAGTTCAAAATTTAAGGTAAACATGGATGGCAAGATTAACCTTACTTAAACTTTGACTTTTACATATCTGTCCTAGGTCGCGTATTCATAGGCTACAATCAGATCAGATATTCTTTAAATATAATACATGATAATGTATGAAAGTTGTAAATCTCCTGCCCCAGAAGTATGGTATGAAGGTAATACACCAGTTAAAACCAATCTGTCTTAAACATCTATTTTATGTCAGACCACAACTTAATGAATACTAATTGTACTTAAAAACCAAGGCAAGAAAAGGGTTCTAGGACATGAAAGATGAGCATTTTTAACATCAAAGAACCTATTGTACACTTCTTTATTAGACATGACTTTTTCACTTAAGCGGAATAAAGCAAATTAATGAATAGATCATCTATGGATCTAATCTGAATTTTTGTAGTTGTGCCCATATCTTGTACTCTCCAGCTCTAGTGGCTAGTGAAGCAGTTACAGAAGCAGTTACTGAAAAAAGATAGTATTTTATAGATGAAGTTTTAAACATCACGTATTTGATGTGCAGCACATTTCATACTCTGAAACTTTATTATGATAAGGAGAACACCATGGGGGTAATCCATACAGTATTTACAATTAAATAACCGTTTACTGATAAAAATTCACAAATTAATTCAGCCTTGTATTATCCTACAGAAGAACAACCATTAACAGTTTCTTCCTGATATCAGAAAACCACTTAGCATTAATTCCTCTAATATATTCTACAGACAGAGTTTTAATGTAAGAGATACCACTGTTACTGTAATACCTAGAGATGTTGAGATATAGAATTTTTTTTTTTTTTTTAACAACTGAAGAGATAACATTCTATTTAAAACACTCCTCAAAAATTATACACCATATTTATTCCTACTCTCACAGGATATGCAGACTGACTCCTCCAGCCCTAGCAAAGACTCCTTGTCATAAGAGACCACCACATTTAGGAGAGGGATGAGAATCCTCCACGGGTGCCACTTGAAGAACAAATACACACAGCTCCCAGCACCTTCCAGCAGAACTAGCCCATCCTCCCAGACAGCCTAGCTATGCCCCCAACTCACAAGCCCCCAGCCCTCTCAGGGCATGCTGGCTGGCACATACTAATTCTGCACATTCTTTCACTCTTAAGTACTGGCAGCAATCTCATTTAACAAATAAATAACAGATACACTGCTTGTGAAGTACCTATGGCAGACAACACCAAAACCAGCTTTCCCTCCAGGTAGCTGATTGAAGTGAAGTTACAAAAGTAACTTTCACAGTATATGCAAGGATTTTATCACGTTAGGTATCTCACTGGGAAAAAGAAAAAGTCATTTATTTTAGCCACAAACTTCAGTAAAGCATAAGTCAAATAATAAAGCTCAAATGTAATGTAAATCATTATTACATGAAAGTTTACTTTCCTGTCACTACTGGCACATTCAGAAGCAACCTACAGTTCTGAATATCTTTTAAGTATTTTCATTAGTGCAAAATGTTTGTAAATGTTCTCTAAGCTTAAGACTCAAACAGATAGTCTTTGTGAAGAAACTTTTCCTCATCATTCTTTCATTACGAAGTGGAGCATATAGTGTAAAATACTAAATTAGATCAAAAATATTGAGAGAAGCTATAATCCTCCTTTACTGAGATATTATTTATTCACAGGCAATGCAATTTTCATATTGTCCAATGGAAGCATTGAGTTGCCACACAGAAGTGCATGTTTTTATTGAATACCAGGAAACTGTGTATCCTAAATCTCAGCCCATGAACCATATCTCAGGTGCCTGAAGTAGGAATACATGAGTCAGCCTTCCATGATAAGAGGGAAGGGAAAGGGGCGGGGAAACAAACACCAAAAAAACCCTACACCAAAACCCAGGAAATGTATCTTCTATCATTTTCTTTCCAGATCAATTATTGGATCAAGAAGGGAAAAAAGGTATTATCAGAGAATAAGTTATGAAAAAAAATCCAGGTTCCTCTATAGTCACCGACTATCTCCCAGGCACAGACTAACAGTATGGCCCCCTAAAGAGACCCAGCAGTGCCCTCTGGTGATCCAGGTCAAATTTAGCTGTGTTACATGGGCAGAAAAATGGACCAGTGCCCCTACAGAAGCTCCAGATAAAGGAGGAGGATTCTGTCACCTCTGCTGGAGAATTACAAAGGAGCACAGCCAATTCACACATATTTGTATTGTTCTGAGAAATTTCTGCTACAAAATTTACTTTGTTGGAATGAATAAAAATTATATCTGCATTTGGGGACAAAAAGGCACCGATATGCATTGTGTCCAATATAGTAGTTGCAAGTTGTCAGTCCTTTGCTAATACTGAAGATGACAGGTAGAGTGGGCAGGTAGAGCAGTTTTAGAGGATGGGACAAGAAAAGGGGCATTGGTTTTCCTGTTTGCTTGGGTGATTTTTTTTTTTTTTTTTAAAAAGTTATGTAAAAGATACCCACAAGAACATGGTAGGCTAATATCACAGAATCATAGAATAGTTTGGATGGGAAGG